>NC_092291.1:22185326-22205326 GCF_036320965.1 Panulirus ornatus
GAAAAAGGTACTTAATAGATATGGCTAAGAACCAAGCGAGTTGCAATATCAGGCTGTGTTAAGTAAGAATACTATAAGTCGAGGTGGACTAAACACTAAGAAAATCGTATTATTTGGCTGTACTCCGGCTGTATTACACTGTAACATTCTATCTTACACTGTAGTCATTTTTCATTACACTGCACCATACCCATGTTCTAGTGTACTATCTTCATACTGTGTTGCGTCTATATAATCCTGCACTGAAGTATATTTCTTAATATTACACTGATCTATATCCTCTTTATACTGACCGGTCCTCATATTACACTGAGCATGTTACCCTGAAAGACATCGACACTGCATCGTCTCCAGGTTACACTGCAATGCAGTGTCGTCATATCTGCAATATTAGCACGTGCATTGCACTATCTCTTTGCTACACTGTAGTCTACCAGTTATAACTGTACTGTGTCTGTTATCAATGTACTTTCTCCCTCTTGTCTCTGTAGCGTTTCCCCTTGTTATCACTGTACCATCTACATGGTATTACAACGCGCTGTCATGCCTCCTTCCCTCGTCTTACCAATGAATTAAGCTAACGATGTGCCATCTGTGTGTTACCACTGCACCTTCTGCATGTCACCACCGTACCGTCACTGTACCACCACCGTACTGTATTGCCACAGCACCGTCGTCCCCACGCTACCACTTTATTCACTGAAAGGTCTATCAGCGTAAAACCTCGGCTGTATCCTCATACTCTATACATCTTTTTTTTTTTTTGGGGGGGGGGGGGGGTCTAATATAGTTAGCACCCTAGCGTTTCTCACACATATTTCACTCCTATCGCCAGCCTCAGAGATGAGACCAGCCTCCTTACGAGACATGTGGACGAGTATAGCGAGACTATACGAGACACAGCTCTGATTACCATGGGCAAAATACACGTCTTAATCTCTGATAAATTTACTCCAAGATGAAACCTTTCCTGATTCTTTTTTTATATTTTAGAATTCTAGCAACATTTCTTGGCATGATTTTCATAATTCTTTTCAGCTTTCATTATGGATCTTTTTTTCTCATATGAATGAAGTCATTATCAACTGGTTGTCAGGCCCAATACCATGGCCTTTAATCAACATACAACTAATTCCTTTTTTGCCGGAGTTGCTTATCCACAGTTTCCTCAGTACTCCCTCCTGTCTGACTCCCTCTCTCTCCCTCCCGCAGTAGCGGTGCTGCACAAAGACACTATCACCCACCGTCCATTCTTAGGCTGACGTATTTCTGTTTTTGTTCTCCCTACGACACAAGGTTTCCACTAATTCGTTCTAGAGTCTCGTCTCAGCTTCTTTTAGATCTCGCCAGACAAGGAAAGTCCCTCATCCGGGATTACGGCAGTGAGAGTTTTCTCTTTCCCTTTTTTTTCCCTTCCTGTGTGTGTGTGTGTGTGTGTGTGTGTGTGTGTGTGTGTGTGTGTGTTACCAAACATTGGTGGGGAAACCATAAGGTTTCATTCTTTAGATTCAGGACTTGGGTATACTCGTAAACTTCAGTAAGATAACAAACACCCCAGCTGAGGTGTTGGTGGTCTACTGAACGTGTTGCCGGAGGAAAAGGGAGAGAGATTTTGCCTGGAGAATGACGAGTATAAAAAGGTTTTCTTCAGTTCTGACATAAACGACTGAGGTCTTGGTGACTACGTACTGACCCTTCGTGGAAAACCATAGGAAATAATTACGACACTAAGATAAGATCATCTGTCTTTATCACTCTTTGGCAGTCTTTCTTTTGGATATATAGTGAATACGAGTTTATGAATTACGAGTCCGTTTTATATGCTGAGGTTCACATGGTTTAATTACCGCCAATGTTTATTCTTCAGCGTGGTGGTGTTCCCTTGTTCAAATAAAGGCGTCACATCCCCAACACCGGCACTGGAGGGCATTCATACAGCCACAGTAGCGTCACAATCACGACGAGGCATTACGAACACACCAACGTCACAATCACATGATCTTTACCATCTCAGTCACACTTAGAAGCAAGTCACACTCACATGAGCTAGTACTGCGTTTATGCTACCCTCACCACCGCACTATCTTCACCCCACAGCAGATGGTCATGACCGAACCAGCCTTACCATCATAGCATCACAGACGCACTACTGTATAAACCACATAGCCACATATGTATTACGGCCACACTACCATCATAGCTACATCATCATCATCACAATCATCATCACCATCATCATCATGACAGTCAAACCACCATCACAATCACATCACCATCAGCCACGCTACTATCACCATCACGACCACAACACAATCACGGCCACACCACTCACCCTAACCACGAAACCACCCCATCCACACACCACCACCACACACCACCACCACACGCCACCACCGTAACACCACCACCGTCTACCGCTTCTCCTCCTCGAGCCCTCCCCCCTAACACTGCAATAACTCAGGACCTCACACTTGTATCTTGCCAGGAGGACCAATGGCTCGTCTCCTGCGCGCCGTTGTCAGGCCATTGTCTCCCAGGCCATGTTGCCTTTAATTGAATATATAATGATTCTCCAACGAGCTGCACCAATAGAACCCGCCTATAAGACCTTGTGGCTTATAGCCTTTCTGTATCACCTTGAGGTTGACAGTCTGTCTATAAGACTCTGAGGCTGAGACCCTGTCTATTAGACTTTGAGGCTGAGACCCTGTCTATTAGACTTTGAGGCTGAGACCCTGTCTATTAGACTTTGAGGCTGAGACCCTGTCTATTAGACTTTGAGGCTGAGACCCTGTCTATTAGACTTTGAGGCTGAGACCCTGTCTACTAGACTTTGAGGCTGAGACCCTGTCTACTAGACTTTGAGGCTGAGACCCTGTCTATTAGACTTCGAGGCTGAAATAATGATCTGTATATATGACCTTGAGGCTGATAGCCTGTCTCTAAGTTAACACTAAGGTTGAAAAGCCTACTAATAAGACCCCATAATATACCCTAAATACAAGGTTCATAAGCTACGACTTCAGGCCTAGTTCATCGCCTGTACCCAGCCTCGTCATACTGGAGAAGACAACGTCTTTCATCCTGGGAGAAGATAATATTTCTCTGGTGTTTGATTTATAAAAGAAAGAAAATAAAATAAGAAATGTCCACGACCAAACGAAAACCTACATTTGTTTTTTCCAGTATAATGGAAAGAGGGACAATTAAAATTACGACTGTAATGAATGGAAATAGAAATTCGCTTTATATCAATTCGTTAAGTGATATATTATTGATCGTTTGCAAGTCCCATCATATATGAACATCAGATGTACTACAGAAATGCGGGTGCGATTTCGTATAGTGATATAGGAGGTAATATACAAGCTGACGCATAAGTTAACGTATGAGGTTGACATGAGTGATATAATGTGTGATATAAGGTCATATACAAGTCCACACGTCAGAGAAAGCGACATATAAGGCAACATAGGCGATTTATATGGTGTCATATATGATATCATACAAGGCGATTTGACATAAAAGGCGACGTATATAGATCATACAAGATGATTTGATATATAAGGCGACGTATATAGATCATATAATGAGTCATATAGGGTGACATACGGCGCTATACAAGGTCAATATATAATATTCACATCAGGTTTCATAAAAGTGATATAAGGTGTCAAATAAGGAATCATCATATAAGCTTCACATGTCATATAAGGTGAAATAAGGTGAAACATATAGCTCCTATGTTATATAAGGGGATCAAGATGGTATATAAGGCTCAAAATGCTACAGACGATATAAAGATAATGCTATATCGTCACAGTATTATAGAAGGTGATAAAGGTGAAGTATAATGCTCATATATTGGAAAAGGCGATGAAAATGAAATATTAGGCTCATACGTTATAGAAGATGATATAAGGTGATATATAAGGCTCATATGTTATACCAGATGATAAAGATGAAAATGAAGTCTCATATGCCATAAACGGTGATATACGGTTATATATAACATTAATATGTCAATGAAATTGATATAAGGTGATATATCAGGTTCACATAGCATGTCATATAAAGTGATATATAAGATTCACTCATGCTGTCATAAATGGTGTCATGTCACTCAAGGCGATATATATATATATATATATATATATATATATATATATATATATATATATATATATATATATATATATATATATATATATATACATATATATGTACAAGCTATACAAAATATATAAGACCTCTCAGCTGCATCTGCGAGAATTGGAGTCTATGTGCATTCTCACATAAAAACAGAATGTATGTGTATCCTCTTACAAACACACACACACACACACACACACACCACAGCAGTGTAGTGGCTAGGTTCACTGACCATGAGTCAGCAGCCTCCCCCACCCACCCACGTTCCGTGAAGTGAAGGAGTGAGTCTTGACAGCCACTGAAGTGCTGACTCACTGAAAAGTCGTCACTATCCTTTCCCAAGAGAGAGAGAGAGAGAGAGAGAGAGAGAGAGAGAGAGAGAGAGAGAGAGAGAGAGAGAGAGAGAGAGAGAGTCAAGCCGAGTCAAAACAGATAAAAGTTGCGAAATATCACGCTCCTGGATTCAATAGACGTAGTTAGCTGAAAAAAATAAAATTGTTTTAAGCTACACACTGCACGTCAATTAGCGAACATAGCTTGCAGCAGAGGTAGCGTTGGTGCGCTATTCAAGCGTTCTTTTTTTTTTCCCCTCCCTCACCCGGGATAACATTATCTCCTCCTAGATTATAGAGTTAAAGAGAGAAAAATATGAGTCGGATATTAAATAAAAAATAAGTGATGAAATGGATTGGTAATGATATATGGCGAACTGAAATAAACTAGACTAAATTTTTTTCGGGGTAAATTTTTCTTCGGGGTTTTAAGTTCGTCCTTTTCCAGAGTTCATCCTCAAGAAATGGATCATATCATTGTGCCAGCCGCTGCCCTCCGGACACTTCTCAGTCAAGCTTAAAGGATGACGGGAGGAAGTTTACGTTATCATGCATTAGGTATATATATTACGTTGGAGGCTCTAGTCACGGACAAAAGCCCACATCAAGGATTGGTCTAAATCAAAATACAGAGAGGATTATGAAAAAAGAGACTGGAGAGACAAGGGAAGGTATTTACGAATTTTGGAGGAAGTGAAAAACCTGTCATTTCGAATGTGCCAGGTCATAGTTATTGGGAAAGACATGGGAAAGGTTGAGTGTTTCAAAGCTTCGAGGTGTTGGGAAACAAGGAGGTATCAAAACGGCCCACCCTTGAGTTGCCAACGGCCACACGGTAATCATATGACGCAGCAGCTTACCGAGTATCGCTTGCTCAGACAAGTCGTGGGGAGCACACACGCAGCCAGCTCTCGGGAGCAAAAACCAAACTAATACACATAGAAGAGGGAAAGTGAACCAACACTGCGGTGTTGGGCAAGATAACACTATGGATGACAGACAGAGCACCAGACAGTTCTATCCTACATACACCAGCGGCTTCCAGATGTTAACAACCAAGTCATGTTGGTGTACTGAGTTAAATTCTCTGAATTCAAAGAGTCTAAACTAAATACATAAGCTGAGCGAAGACAGATCCTATTTTTTTTTATGTTACAGAAAAAAGAGGAACAAGATGGAAAGATCTGTTATGACGCGGATGTGTGTGTGTGTGTGTGTGTGTGTGTGTGTGTGTGTGTGTGTGATTCACTAGTGAAACTGTTTTTAAATCTCTTTGTATTTAATCTCGTGATCCGGCTTTAGGGGATCAAACCATGAAATCATATCAAATGCACACACATATACAGGCCTACTCGGTGTAGTGCTTCGTGTTGCTCACTATGAGTATAGGCGGATCCATCCCGGAGCCCATCCCGCATGGGTTCATATCTTGGAAGCCACAGTCGCCACACGCTGGAAGTTCATCCTCCCCTCAGGGTTGGTCGATAAAACCTGGCCTAGACTGGGGCATGTATGTGTAGATAAGGGCAAAAAGACATGTCATGGATACAAGACTCAAGAACCAGCGCGAGGCGAGTGTATAACTCTCTCCCTGTAACACATGGGGAAAAAACAAAGCAGACGATCATATTGTGGATAGAAAGTCGTTGATAAAAGCATCACTGGTCTGGTCTGAAGGATGCTGGACGACCAGTGGTCTGATCTGAGTGATGCTGGACAATTAGCGGTCTGGTCTGAGTGTTGGATGACGAGTGGTCTGGTCTGAGTGATGCTGGACAATTAGCAGTCTGGTCTGAGTGCTGGATGACCAGTGGTCTGATCTGAGTGATGCTGGACAATTAGCAGTCTGGTCTGAGTGCTGGATGACGAGTGGTCTGGTCTGAGTGATGCTGGACAATTAGCAGTCTGGTATGAGTGTTGGATGAAGTGTGGTCTGGTCTGAGAGACGCTGGACCACCAGAGATCTGATCTGTAGGACCCTCTTGGTTTTAGCCAAGGTTCTGATGGTGGGCGGTGGTGGGGGGTGGTGGTGGTCTGGGATTAGCTTCCCTGATGACTAATTAATGCCCAGACGACAGCAGGAAATGGAGCGCGGAATAAGCCTCAACATATGACCCAGTATTTATCTTCCCTCCGGACCAGCTTGGCCACTCTTCCTTACATGGATGATGAGGATTCCATTGATTATTTCATTACAAATTCTGTCGTTATATGAATGACAAAGTTAGTGACCGATTCTATGAATGGAATGACTACATAATAGCGTCTTAAGAATATCATTTTGACGCGCAATGACCAGATGGAAGACATCTACAGATTACAGTCTTCGAGGAGAACACATGGGACGGTTGGGTCAAATGCTGAAGTGTTCGTCGATAACGTACATAAACATGTACAAAACTGGCAGGTCACGTTAGCACACAATGCTCTCTATCTACAGGGTTACCTAACTTCGTTCACAATTCACTCTCTCTCTCTCTCTCTCTCTCTCTCTCTCTCTCTCTCTCTCTCTCTCTCTCTCTCTCCTCGTTAGTCCCGCATGATGACAAAATCTCGACTCTCTCTCTCTCTCTCTCTCTCTCTCTCTCTCTCTCTCTCTCTCTCTCTCTCTCTCTCTCTCTCTCTCTCTCTCTCTCTCATCAGTCTATTAATTCCAGGAACATAAGACTCCTCGTCCAAGGCAATTCTCGCAACTGTATTACTGACGTCACATTGGCAAATCAGTATTCATAAAGAACAAATAATGATGAGAAAGCGTCGAGCTAAGGACCTACACAAGGCACACGCCAGCAGCACTGGGTCCTCTTGTCTCGAGATGTCATTAAGGGACCTTGAGTAGACTTGGACAGCAGACGTCTTGAGCAGGTGAGTCGGTGGGTTCTCTTTGTCTGTCTCTGTTGGACTGTCTTTGGGCAGCAGAAATCCCAAGGCGAAGATGCGACATTTTTTCTTTTGTCTGCCTCTGTTGTGACGTCTTGTGCAGCAGAAGACCAGGGAAATGAGGCGGAGTTTCTCCTCGTCTGTTTCTGTTGTGAAGGTGTTAGCAGCCAAAATGTCCTTGGTGGTTCTCCTCGTCTGCTTCTGCCGTTAATAATCTTGGGCAGCAGACATCCTTGGCAGATGGGGCGACGTCTTCCCCGTTAATGATGTCTTCGGCAGCAAACGTCCCACACAGGCGGGTCGACTGTTATCTTTCCCGTCGTCCTCCGCTGCGTCGTGTCTGGCCGGACCAGTAACTTCTTTGTCTCATAAGTTGAGTATAATCGTACCCTGCCGGCCAGACGGCCCATCTTGTCACCTGTGGTGGCTGAGGTGGTATTTACACCAAGCCATCTCATCACCCTTGATGGCTGTGGCGACATTTACAACCGCCGTTTTTGACGGACTGTTGACTTACGTTTTGGCATCGAGTAGTTTCATGTCCAGGTCTCAGAGAGTGTAAGTAGATAGATAAATAAATGACGGGTTTATTCAATCTGGGCAGCCATTCAGCTGAGAATACACAGTCGAAGGTATTACAGAACGAAGGAAGGAAGGGGGATCATACAAGAATAGTTAGCTAATCACGAAAAAGCTGAAGATCACGTTTGGTTAGATATTTCATGTGGATGTGCATATATATATATATATATATATATATATATATATATATATATATATATATATATATATATATATATGTATATGAGGCTAGTAGGTACACGTGAGTAAATATAACCCAGGCGTTTATATGAGACTATCCAATCTCCACGAAAGTCACCATCGCCTTCAGTGATGACAAGGGACAAAAGATAGACAAAATTTGACGGTCTCCTTCCCACCAGCCGCTTGAGGCAAAAGATAATGAAACAGATACAAAGCAAAGTCGAAGCAGCGAACTGGTGGTGTTCGTGGTGGCAAGGTACAGCTCAGAGTCCGTGATGGTCCGTGATGGTAGAGGGTCTCTTCCTCTCCATCCCCAGCCACCCATGCACGTCAGCGAACCAAAACACCAACGTCCTTGACGCCACCAAGTTCTGCTTTATCTACCGTCTGCTGACGAGGGCGTTGCCCTGGTTCCCCATCCCAGTGAAAAAAGTTATGGCCTTCAGTCTGTCGAGTTCTTCACCCAAGGCTCTATATGCGAGACATCCACAACGATAATGTTTACGGCGGCTTCATAATGATGTCAGATGCGTCTATCTGTTTGCAATGACAGTGTCTCATTTGACTCCCTTGAAGCGAAAATGTTATTTCTCTGGCGAGACTGTATGGCCTCTTGTTTCGTCGACCGACGATGTAACCTCGGGCAAGGGCAGTGTAAGGGATAGCCTCAATCATTTAGTTACGACTCAACAGGCTCCAGCACGACGACTCAGCCAATGTAACGTAATAAGAGAAACGTCCAAGGCAGAGCCAATGCTAAAAGCGACCACAGATTGGATTCTACAGTCAAAATTCTTTTATACGACGAAATCTGTGTACTGAGGAAACATTTTTGCTCATAGACTGAGAAAATAAGAAAAATATAATTCCTGCATGTTTTCCATGTTGTCAACCTTGTGTGTATGTATGTGTGTGTGTGTGTGTGTGTGTGTGTGTGTGTGTGTGTGTGTGTGTGTGCTTCTTTGTGGCTTATCAAGACGCTACACACGTTCACTCAACACACAAATAAATATTTCTTGGCAGAGCCCAACACGGGAAGACAAACTTTGCTCTAGGGATTCATATTTTCTTTTTCCTCTGCCAGGAGTTAAGATCAGATTAATTGCTTGCATTGCTCGAGAGTTATGTACACAACGTGTGCTTGGAGGAGGAGGAGGAGGTGGAGGTATGTGAGGAAGATCGTACAACACTGGAGATGTTATGAACAAAACACTCTGTGGACGTAACTGAACAACGAACCTTATTGAAGAACACAGACTTCATTAAATGCTGTCGATAGTATAAATTCTGTTAACTAACAATTAAACAATAGCCTCACTTGCTTTTAAGGCAGTATCTCTTCATCTTCGTAGATATAAGAATAAAGAAGTACATATGTCCTTACATCTCTGCAGGTCAGCCGTGCTGGATGGGGGGCACTTCATCCGTCGCATCCATCACCCTGCAGCCGCCACTGGACCATGGAGGAGGTGGGGTGGCAGCCTTGCTTTAGATTCAGAGGAGCAGGATGGCTCAAGTGTAACGAGGTGGTAAGACGTGGGTTATCCTCCTCCAAGGTGTGAACCCCCGGCCTGTGTGAGTCCTTGGTTCGTGTGAACCCCCGGCCTTTGTGAGTTCCTATTTCGTGTGAACCCCCCAACCTGTGTGAATTCCTGGTTCGTGTCACCCACAGCCTGCGTTAGTTCCTGGTTCGTGTGAACCCCAGGGCTGTTTGAGTTCTTGGTTCGTGTGAACCTCCAGCCTGTGTTAGTTCCTGGTTCGTGTGAACCCCCGGGCTGTTTGAATTCCTGGTTCGTGTGAACCTCTGGTCTGTGTGAACACTTATTTCGTGTGGAACCCAGGCTTAATTTGAACTCCTAGTTGGACTGAATCCCTGGCCTGTATGAACTCCTGGTTCGCGTGAACCCGTGGTCTTTGTGAACTCCTAGATCGCATGGAGCCTCGGGTTGTGTGAACTCTGGTTTCATGTGAACCTCAGCTAGTGCGAGCTTCTGGTGTGTGGGAGTCCCGTGTGTCATAAAAGCCACGACCTGATTAAACCTCTGGCCTGTGTTAATGAACCTCGGGCCAGTGTACTCACAAACAGTAGGCGCACACACGCTCACAAGGATTGAACGACCAGAGGACATAACGCGAAAGAAAGATTGAAACTTGCAAGAAAAGATCCAGTGAAGTACTTCACTAATATGAGAATGGTGGATGCGCGAGATGAACGGATTTATGAGACTGTGAATGTGGACAGTTTACCAAACTCTAAAAAGTCGTATGATAGTCGGATAAGTTCAAGAAATGGGGCCGCATAAGCTTAGAACTCCCTCTACGTACATTACAAACAGGAAATCACACACACACACACACACACACACACACACACACACACACACACACACACACACACACACACACACACACACACATTTTCGACAGTAAAACATATCCAACAAAGAACAATACATTAAAAAAAAGGACACAACCGGCAAGTCACATTCTTCACCTGAAATCAGAAAACTTCAGCAAGGTCGTAACACGTCCCAGACATATCCCTGAAGTGATCCGAGTTACCAG
This sequence comes from Panulirus ornatus, assembly GCF_036320965.1. Classification (NCBI taxonomy): domain Eukaryota; kingdom Metazoa; phylum Arthropoda; class Malacostraca; order Decapoda; family Palinuridae; genus Panulirus; species Panulirus ornatus. The sequence goes on from NC_092291.1 coordinate 22,196,021, forward strand.
CAACAACTTCAGAATACAATAGGAAACGCAAAAAATGACTGCGAGTTCCTATTACGTCAGTAGTTACCAATTACAGGACGAGCGTCGCGTTGCCAGCCCATGCATGATCCCGGATCAGCATCAAAGAGCGAGCTTTGCCAGATTTAAGCGGGCGGCTAAACCGACGCCTGACAGCGAATTGGGAAAACATTAAGTCAGTTAGACAAGCAGATTCGCCAGTATAACTTTGGCTGAGCATTTCCCCGTGAGTTTAGGAAGCAATAAGCAAGTTAAACAGGCCTCCTCCTCCTCCTCCTCTTCTCCTCCTCCTCCTCCGCTACTACCATCTCCCCGAACACCACACCGCCCTCCCTCCCTGGTGGAAGAGCCGTGAACTTGCCCCCCACAAAGCGCACTCGTATGACTAACGAAGTCATCACTATGCTCCACCGGCAGCAAACAGATGAGGCTCGAGGTCAAACAGGAAAAGAATACGAGATTTTTACCGAAAGGCGAAACACACCCACATACACACACACACACACACACACACACACACACACACACACAGCACAAACATACCCTTAATTGTCCCTATTAATTACTCAGCAGCAACATCTTCAATCATCATTTTACGATCATAATGACATATTTCACCAGCGTGTAACTGACGCTGGGAGATTACCTTTCTCGCCAGATGCCCCCACCACCGGATATCTGGAAAAGACACTCTACAATGTCACAGAAGCATGACGTTCAATATTTCAAACCAAGTGCTTATCCAGTCAGGGAATGGTTCCCCCCACGTCCTGAACACGTCGTGAACGTGGTCTGGACCTGAGTGCTGTCCGAGCTTGTCTTGCCTCGCGCAACATCATCGTTTCCAGAGAGAGAGAGAGAGAGAGAGAGGGGGGGTTCCTGCCGAACACAGGACCCACATAAAATGGAGTGACTGTGGATTCTGGCAGCAGCATACGGTTGGGAAGGCAACACAAACAAGAAACTCAATCACATCTGACGGGGGAACAAAAGGTTCTTTCAGCCCAAAAAATCCGCGACGCGAAAGGTTTGTGTAGAGGAAAGAAATGTCTTGGACATGTAATTCTCCTACCTAGCGTACAGCGTCTAACCAAACGTTTTACAGGACATACGGGGCATTTTAATAGAGATGATGATAGTGAAGGGTGACAAGGGACGAGAGTGCAGTCCAGGCCTTCGTCAGTAACACAGTGACGATGAAATATTTCGACTTCGGACAGATGACAGTGGTCCTCACTACTTCGCTATACCACTACAACGTAAAGTATTTTCTACGTAGGTACTGCGAAAAAGCTATGCTAGCCACAGGACAGTGAACGTTCAACCACAAAGTTCCCTAACCCCTTGGCTACCACTGTATCACTATTCATCTTACACCATCCAGCTCCTACCACTTAGCTACTACCATCCACCTACCACTGCCTTTCTCCCTGGTCTCCAGGTATGAATACCATCTCACACTACCTAGATACCAGCACATATAATACCATCATTAACTGCCACCACTACCTTACTATTACCAATCAAAATAACTCACCTTACCTTCCAGCATCAAACTACCTTTGGATAATCACATCATTGAGTTACTTCTGACTACCAAGTAGTTACACGCTACCAATACCGCTATCTACATACCGCAATGTAACGTTAATCACTTGGCAAAATTCTACTCTAACCACCTGCTCTCCAACATGACGTTACTGACCATCATTATCACCTGTCTATCTATCTATCTACTACCAACTTAATAGCATTTACCAGAGAAAGATCTCTCTAAAAATGTACAATGTCTGTGTGTGTGTGTGTGTGTGTGTGTGTGTGTGTGTGGTCAATAGATACAAATAAGATTCGTAAAATCCTTAGAACGATGCATGTCAGTCTCTGTTCCTTAAATCGTGTCCAGGAAACGCCAGGGACTGTTGTACTATGAATAAAGAATGTGGACCCTTACGTCTGTGTGTGTGTGTGTGTGTGTGTGTGTGTGTGTGTGTTCCACTGTAGTGCAATATTAAGGTTTCTGAAGTTCGCTCTATTGAGAACGCTGATGAATGAGTGAACGAGGTGAATGTAGCGAGCCAAATACAGGTTGCTCCATGCACTTGATTGTCCTCCATGTGAAAAAGAAGTTCCCCTTTAGATACATGACATACTTGACCCTAAGGCAAAAAAGGCATCTAGATCTCTTAGTAGTTCTCGAATGCATCTGGATAACCAAAAACAGTGACGATAAATGACACACGACAATGACTGACTCATGACAATGACTGACTCACGACTATAACTGACTCACGAAAATAACTGACTCACGACAATAACTGATCCATAACAATAACTGACTCACTATTATGTTTGTATTTATAATTATGTTCTGAATCTTGTTGGGATCATAATTAATGTAATTCTGTAAAACCTGCAACACATATATTACTGAGGAAAATACAAGAAAACTGTGTGGAGACCGGTACTGGCCATCTTTCTCTCCTGTTTTAATTAGAATAAAAGACAACTTTTTCCCCCCAGACTCGAACGACGTAAAATTTTGCGTACCAACTTACACACCGTAGCGAAGAAAGACGATCTTCCTGGATATAATACAAAGTAGAATATATTATGCAAATTTGGACATTAGACCGCAATGTTGAATGTGATAAAGGTATGCATTTTTTTTTCCTTGTTAGAACCAAGGTAAGAGAGCGTGGTTTCCATTTGATAATTTTCAAATTTTTATGAGAAAAGTGAGATTTTTAAAAACATGTTCTTTCTACTCGTCTTTTGATTTTACCCAGACGTTCAAGGAATTCAATGAATATAAAGTATCCCAACGGAACGTAAATACATTCACTTTATTTCTTTATCTAATAAAAAGAAAGTTTTATTACACGACTTGTTAGGGGTGGAAAAAAAGGAGGGAAAACCATAGTTAATAGCTGAAAGCTATTAGGGAATTGCAAATATAGATATGATTTGTCATTCGTCAGTTTTGATGATGAGAAATTCATGTCTTTTACGCGAGAGAGAGAGAGAAAAAAAAATAATCAGATTTCTGATTTCAGTTCGACCGAACCTAAAACCCATTAGTGATGCTGTTCCAAAAATCAGATATTGGTTGATGATGGCAGTTGTGGCTATGAACCATATGACTGGCGCACAAGTATTTGATTTTCGAAGTTTTCACGATGTCATATCAAAGCCATCAACCAAGTTTTCACGATGTCATATCAAAGCCATCAACCAAGTTTTCACGATGTCATATCAAAGGCATCAACCATCTACTCAAAACACGAAGATTTCTTTTTTTCATTGAGTTGTTTACTTTACCAGATTACTTTGTCTAACGATCTCAGATTCTAAGAAACTTCAAGGAAGGGTTTTATATCATCAAAATTCCCCATAAAAGTGTTGTCATAAAGATTTTCTTGGTTGTATATCATTATTCATTACGTATTGATACTAAGAATTCACGCGAGGCTAAAATTCAAGTGACGAGTTATAAATTTCACTCAGCATCTGTTGTGTTATTGACCAGTGTTATAACCAGGTCAAGGAGTGAGGAGGTAGGTCGAACAACAACATCAGACGTCATAATGATGCCATTTGGATGGCCAGTGATCGTTAATGCCTGTACAACGAGGGAGGAGAGGGCGGGAGGGGGGTCCCAGTATAGATCATGAGGAACTGGGAGTCCAAGTTCAATGGTTTGTCTTACGCTTTGAAATGAGCGAGATGGCATCGTGTCGGTTCAGATTCTCCTGTTCGCTCTCTCATCTGTTCTGATCGCCTTCGTCTCATTCTGCCAAGTAAACTCCTCCCATCCCACATCACTCCAGATTCACAATCATGTTTCACTATAACTAGATTAGAAATGTAGTACATTACCACATTTTTTCCAGTAGCTGAATTCGTCACAGATCATCAGGTCCATCCCAGGTATTGTCCCTCAGCAGCTAACTTTGTCATAGACCATTAGGTCTTCCCCAGCAGCTAACTTTGTCATAGACCATTAGGTCTTCCCCAGGTGCTGTTCTCCAGCAGATAACCTCGTCATAGACCACAAGGTTTTTCCCGTATACTTTTCTCCAGCGGCCAACCTTGTCAAAGACCATCAGGTTTCTCCAATGTACTGTCCTCCAGCAGCTAACTTGGTCACAGACAATCAGGTCTTCCCCACGTACTGTTCTCCAGCAGCTAACTTCGTTATAGACCATCAGGTTTTACCCACACACTGTCCTCCAGAAGCTAACCTATCACAGACCATTAGGTCTTTCCTAAGTACTGTCCTCCGGCAGCTATCCTCGTCGCGGACCATCAGGTCTCATGGAATGCTTTGTTGATATTCATCTCCTGTTATATTGTTCTCCCATGTACCTCACAGCCTCCCTCCCGTGCTCCATCTCAGGCCTTCCTCTCTGCTCTCTCTCTCTCTCTCTCTCTCTCTCTCTCTCTCTCTCTCTCTCTCTCTCTCTCTCCCCGATCCAATTCCCCACCACATCCCTGCTTCTCTCTCTCTCTCTCTCTCTCTCTCTCTCTCTCTCTCTCTCTCTCTCTCTCTCCAACCCCCCTTCCAACCAGCACAAACATTTCTGCACTTTCCGAGGCTCAGCATCGAGACCCTCTCGGAATAAACGGATTTACGCATGTATTGCAGCGCCGCCGCCAGGGGCGGGCGAGCAGGGGAGAGAAGGAGGAGGAGGAGGGAGAGACATAAGAAGACTGCTACAAATCACTCCTGCACCTCCCTGTCGGTCCACACCAGGGGAACTGAGCCCGACACACCGCCAGGTGGACACGCAGAAGAAGAAGAAAAAGAGAGAGAGAGAGAAGCTCTGGGTCTTGAGAGAAGTTTAGCTGTGGGATGCGTTTACATCACTGACGCACTCAGGAACTTGCACACACGGAGTTCTGATACCCAATACATCTGCATCGACGATGCACTCAGGAATCTGGTATATACGAAGAGGAACTCGGTGTTTTATCTATACATTTTTCGACACGAGCAGATGCTCTTAAGCAAGGCGGGTATATCATGTATCAACGGGGGGGAACAGAATGAGGTCGTGTCACCAGAGATGGGGGTGTAATGAAAGTAAGGCTCACGAATTTTCGCTTCCTTGATGTCCTTCGTGAGGGAGTGCTGGGGGGGTGGTTTCCAAGATTTCACGTCGGGCCAATTTCCGGGAAGCGAGTGAAAGAAGCCATTGATTGGGCAGAGGAGACGAAACGTCCCGCCTGCAGAGGCCCGCTGACAAGGACACATCTGTGTATATCTACATTTGTTCATGTCTGGTACTCACACACACCTGCAAAGGAGCACATCTACAGAGGCACATACATATACCCAGACACACACACACACACACACACACACAGTACTCAAGGCTCCACACAACCCAACACTTTCTTAAGCACACATCTACGTACACACACACACACACACACACACACACACACACACACAGTACTCAGGACTCCACACAACCCAACACTTTCTCAAGCACACATCTACGTACACACACACACACACACACACACACACACACACACACAGTACTCAAGACTCCACACAACCCAACACTTTCTCAAGCACACATCTATGTACACACATACACACACACACACACACACACACACACACACACACACGATGTGGCACCAGCAGACCCAGGGGTCACGCAACCATGGCCCCCTAGGGCCTGGCTCCTCCAGTGCCTGCCTGCCTGCCTACCTGTCTGGCACAGCGGTGGGCGTGGCAGCAATTAACTGGCCGCATCACTCAAGCAGCACTGGAGGAGGAGGAGGCTCTGAACACCGCCACCGTCAGAGAGACACAGGAAGACCTTTAGGGGGAAATGAGAAGCAGGGAGAAAGAAAGGAAGAAAGAAAGAAAGAAAGAAAGGAAGGAAGGAAGGAGGGTGTCAGCTGCTAGGGAGACGATGACAGAGAATGAGAATGAAGGAAGTTCGTGAGAGAGGGAGGTACAAGACGTAAGGGAGCGACCAGTAATGGCCTCGTCCGTGTGACAGAATTGGAAAGGATGATTACAGAAGTGATGTGGGTAGAGTGAGAGTGATGGGAGCGAGTGCGAAAGTAATGGAAAGGACAAAGGGGAGAGAGAGAGAGAGAGAGAGAGAGAGAGAGAGAGAGAGAGAGAGAGAGAGAGAGAGAGAGAGAGAGAGAGAATCTATTTTTAAACAGGGGGAAGATGCGAGTGTGAAGGGGATGAGTGAGGAGGTACAAAGATAGAAACCATAGAATGACCAGTATAGACGACAGACTACGTTAGCATGACGGAAATCATTACAGAAGATGAGCGAACAAATGTGATAGGCTTGGACCCAACAAGAAACGTTATCTAAAACCCCCAAAAAAACAATTTACAAAGATTCGAATCAAATGTAAGAGATGAAACTGTATAAATACCGTAAATGATATGAAGGAAGACAAGATTAAATAATATCATCATCCCGTCTGTTCCCTCCAGGGAAAAATATTCAACTCTGCAAAATCTTTTAACTCGCAAAGTAAAAGTTAGTAAAAGTTAGGTGTTGCATAATTAAGTAAAACAAAAAGAAAGTATAAAGAGAATATTATCAGTTTAAAAATCCTTTTGCGATAAAATATATCTATGATGATATTAGCTCAATACAGCTGGAAGGCACACAGATAAACTATGCAGTATTGTTCTATATCATGCAAATTGTATGATATTTCCAGATGTTTAACTAACGTGTGTCAATATCTGTGGTTTGTGGTTCCAAGAAAATCTCATGTAAGTATATCATGGCTTGAAGAATCTTGATATGTATTAGATCTTACCTTCTCTTGTACGAGATGAGACGCCACGGGGAATAATATCTCCTTAATTATTACTATCTCGTATTCGTATCATTATCATTATCATCATTATCATTATTATCATTATTATTATTATTATTATTATTATTATTATTAGTAGTAGTAGTATATTATCATTATAATTATCATTATCATTATTAATATTATTATCATTATTACTATTATCATTATCATGAATCCTTCGACAATGGTTTCGCCACCTGTCACTTTGTCTGGTGTTGTGACTATCACCTGGGTCTGCCAGACTGTTCTTGATCCGCACCACAATGAGGACTACGGCGGAGTGTGTGTGTGTGTGTGTGTGTGGCGGGGGTATAGCGCTGTTCTGGCATGAGGAAGTGTATCCGTTTCGTCTCATGGCTGAAATTCATGAGTGTGTGGAAGTAATGCTGGTTGGTACAGCGCTAGGCACTCACCCCTTTCCAAACTGCTTCCATTATTCATCCGATCTGTTCTCCCCCCCTCTCCCTTCCTCAAAACAGGTATACACACTCGCGAACTATCTTATTAACATCCTAGTATACCCCAGAGTCTAGAGTTTACCCCAAGAGTATCCCCAGTGTGGGATTCTGAACGAAAACTAACACAATTGAAATTGCAGGAAACGGCTGCATTTCTCTCTCATGGTTGTAGACTTTCCCCACACGCAGTCGGGACACACTTGGCTTCACCTCAACCAATATACCAGGCCAGTGCGTCTCACCTCAAGGTCAAGCATCTATCGTAGTCAACACGTATCAAATTCATGGTTCCCGGAGACTTGACCGCAACCTGTGGCCGAATAAGATACACAGACCAGCTACCGAGTCACTGGGGGCGCGGGCCTCCTCGGTATTCTTGGACTGAAGAAGGCCACGCTTTAGATGACGTAAAATCTAAATGGGATAACTACGTCACCACCAATGGTGGCTTCTGAAAGACATGGGTAAGACTGCAATCGCAGACGTGCCCTGCAACACAGCACCCAGCCTTAGGAGAACGATGCAGTGAGGAGAATGCGCCTTCTACAACAGCAATGCACGATCCTTTGTATGATTGCTATTAGGGAAGTAATCTTATTTCCCTACCAATATGCAACAACTGAATCATTCTCAAGATCAGAAAGTAGTATGGGAAATAAAGTATCAGAAAGTAGTATATGGGAAATAAAGTATCAGAAAGTAGTATGGGAAATAAAGTAAAGAAAAAATGTTGAGCTGTTTGAACCAGTGGATTCCTTCCTTTTCCAAAGTAAATCATCTTTTTCAGTAATGAATCATCTCCATGAAACTGTGGTCATCGTCCAATTACACACACACACACATACACACACACACACACACACACACATACACACACACAAACACACACATCCTCAAGGCAAAGCATTCCACAACACTGACTTCACTGTGAAGCTGTGTTAACCTCATTGCAAATAGAACAGAACATGATGTTTTGACATCAATAAAACATAAAAGAAACATGTAGTGACTTCAAGAAAATCCAAAAAGCATCTGTTGACATCATTAGAAAAGTAAAAACCATACAATCTCTTCTTCTGAGTTCATCATAACCATCTGCTCCAATTAGCATTGCCTCTTTCGGGAAGTCAAGATACCAAAGCAGCTCAAAAAAATATCTCATTGAGTTACGACACCTTACCGTCACCTTTTTATCTCCAGCTTACTCTCACTGCTGCCTTTGGGGTTTCACAGAGTTGCAGCAGATACTGTAAGCTCCACAGTCCCTTAACGTTGGGGCAAGTTAAGAGCATCTTTTACCAATAATCGCCTCGTCAACTTCTTAGAACTTTATCTACAGCAAACCTCAGAGAAATGCAAGACCATTTTGACTCTCTCATCCTCGTTAATTTCATCAAACTTCTCGACCTGGACAGTCGGAAAATAGCCATCAACAAATTCATCAATCTAGCGTTACCGGGAAAGACTCATTTTAAGGCAGATGGCTAGACCGTACTAGTCATTCATTATCGTACAGATGGCAGATGGCTAGACCGTACTAGTCATTCATTATCGTACAGGTAGCAGATGGCTAGACCGTACTAGTCATTTATTATCGTACATATAGCAGATGGCTAGACCGTACTAGTCATTTATTATCGTACAGATAGCAGATGGCTAGACCGTACTAGTCATTCATTATCGTACACAAATACCGGGCTGGAATGGTTTTTTTAAACCCTCATGAAGGCAATACCAGTGGAGGGAATACCTTCTTTACTACCTCAACTGACCGCTGGACACAGGATGGATGAGTACGCACCGGGACGCATGCCTGACCCCATGGTACGGTACGCGATAGATGTCTGCCATACCCTAGGCACAGATACTGCCGAACGTACGTGAGAGCTTGACACCCCAGAGATAGCTATGCAAGACTGATACCAGGGATACCTACGTCACACAATACTGCTTTCACCAAGATCACAGCCTCTCG
>NC_092291.1:22210326-22285326 GCF_036320965.1 Panulirus ornatus
ACCCTCTGTACCTAATAACCTTGCTCTCATTCACATTTACTTTCAGCTTTCTTCTTTCATACACTTTACCAAACTCAGTCGCCAGCTTCTGCAGTTTCTCACCCGAATCAGCCACCAGCCCTGTCTCATCAGCGAACAACAGCTGGCTCACTTCCCAAGCCCCCTCATCCACAACAGACTGCATACTTGCCCGTCTCTCCAAAACTCTTGCATTCACCTCCCTAACAACCCGATCCATAAAAAAATCAAAAAACCATGGAGACATCACGCACCTCTGCCGCAAACCGACATTTATTGAGAACCAATCACTTTTCTCTCTTCCTACTTGTACACATGCCCTACATCCTCGATAAAAACTTTTCACTGTTTAAACAACTTGCCTTCCACAGAGCATCTCTACCAACTCTATCATATACCTTCTCCAGATCCATAAATGCTACATACAATTCAATTTGTTTTTCTAAGTATTTCTCAGATACATTCTTCAAACCAAAAACCTGATCCACACATCCTCTACCACTTCTAAAACCACACTGCTCTTCCCCAATCTGATGCTCTGTACATGCTTTCACCCTCTCAATCAATACCCTCCCATATAATTTCCCAGGAATACTCAACAAATTTACACCTCTGTAATTTGAACACTCACCTTTATCCCCTTTGCCTTTGTACAATGGCACTATGCATGGATTCCACCAATCCGCAGGCACTTCACCATGAGCCATACATACATTACATATCCTTACCAACCATTCAACAACACAGTCACCCCCTTTTCTAATATATTCCACTGCAGTACCTTCCAAACTTGCCGCCTTGCCGGCTTTCATCTTCCGCACAGCTTTCACTACCCCTTCTCTGTTTACCAAATCATTCTCCCTAACCCTCTCACTTTGCACACCACCTTGACCCAAACACCCTATATCTGCCACTCTATCGTCAAACACATTCAACAAACCTTCAAAATACTCACTCTATCCGCTTCTCACATCACCACTACTTGTTATTACCTCCCCATTATCCCCCTTCACTGATGTTCACATGTGTTCTCTTGTCCTACACACTTTATTTACCTCCTTCCAAAACATCTTTTTACTCTCCCTAAAATTAATGATACCATCTCACCCCAACTCTCATTTGCCCTCTATTTCACCTCTTGCACCTTTCTCTTGACCTTCTGCCTCTTTCTTTCACACACACACACACACACACACACACACACACACACACACATATATATATATAAAGGAATATATATATATATATATATATATATATATATATATATATATAGATAGATAGATAGATATATATATAGAGAGAGAGAGAGAGAGAGAGAGAGAGAGAGAGAGAGAGAGAGAGAGAGAGAGAGAGAGAGAGAGAGAGTATGCCTTATCATTTAGTAATATCAGATGAGGATACATTTACTACAACCTAGACTGTATGCTCTCACTCGTTTAGCGTTATAGTACCTCACAATAATGATGCAGGCATGCTGATGTTGCCTGTGGGGGATCGTACTGCTACAAATGCCTCACAAGGGGAGCCAATCCTCCTCTTACTCACAATGATCTAATTTCAAGCTGAAATTGCACACCTTCGTTGAGGGACCTCAGTCCGCATTAGTATTCAGAGGAAAAGGAGGGAGGTCATCCATCTCGCCAACAGAGCTATGGTTCTGTACTCAGCCCGTCACTCATTACTAGGTTAGGAAAAAAATAACACTTCTCTGAAATAGCACCAGTGTGTGTGTGTGTGTGTGTTGTGTGTGTGTGTGTGTGTGTGTGTGTGTGTGTGTGTGTGTGTGTGTGTGTGTGTGTGTGTGTGTAGTCGACAGACCAATGTATATTAAAGTTTTACGTCCTTCACTAACAAAAGCTTCCACTAACATGTTGTATGTTAGATTAGGTGTCACGGAATTTTAACAAGACAGTCAACAAAGATGTGTCCGGACTTGACATGAAGTGAAGAATATAAATATATATATATATATATATATATATATATATATATATATATATATATATATATATATATATATATATATATATATATATATATATATATATCGTAGCATTCTCCCACGCATGTGTTAGTAGTCAAGGTGCAGCCAGCCATTACAATATTCCCGTGCCCCAGGCTCAACTTGAAGGGGAGTTACAGCTACATCGCGACCCTCAGTGTCCATGTTCGGCAGGCAGACTACAGCCACCGCTGTTTACTCGCGCCCTATGCATATTCTGACAAGTGAGTTACGCTCAGCGTATTCTATACACTCCCTTGACATATTCCGACATGCAAATTACAATTAGTACTGTCCACTACTGCCTCCACCCTTACATATTCTGATAAGCAAATGACACTTAGTGCGAGCTTACAGTTAGTGCACTTCGCCCCTAACTCACTCTAGCCAGCAGACTACAGTCACTTCACTAGCCATATCCACCTAGATGTACTGACAAGCAAGCTGCATCCACTACAGTTCTTCCACAAGTTTGTGTGTCCTCAAGAGCGTCGTAAACCCTATGATATATATACTATTCTTCTGTACATCTCTCAGGGCAGGCGAGCCGCAAGCCTCTACAGCACGGACTTGGAAAGAAATCTGTATCAAGAACGTACCACAGTGGGTAGGGGAAGTAATGGCCAAGAGGAGGGGAAATAAAAGGTGTCATACTGAGTGCCATTTGGCAGCTAGAATTCTGTAGACTTGATGGTCCGTTGCCATTTGCTTTTCCCTTGTATTCATCGCTCCATTGCCCACTTTGCCTCCGCTTCATGGCTCCCACGTGAGGAGGAGGAGGAGGGTGTGTGTGTGTGTGTGTGTGTGTGTGTGTGTGTGAACCATCAGGTCAATTGCAGGAGCCTTGTGAAAACAACAATAACATTAGAGGCCCATCTTCATATGCATGACAGTTGAGCTCGAACGGGGCAAAAGTCAAGCGTAAAAACTCTGTATTAGGGAAATGAACATTTTGAAAACGTAAGAAAAGAATCTAATCCCGTTTTGCAGTTTTAGTTTGCCCCCCTAATTAAATCTCTTACATCAGGGGCCAACAGGACCATGATAACTTTACGCGGGAAAGTTCCATTTTATTCTCTTTTTTTTTCATTTTTTACGTAAATATAATCATGAAAGAACTTCTGAAAACTCTCATGCATTTTAAGTAGGGCCACTGACACTACTTTTGGAGTTACATTTACATTATCTATGTAGATTACACGACAAGACATTGCTGCTTCTCGTGAGTAGCTGGAATTATCATCTTTTCTTGCTTTCATGATACGGGTATTTGTGACGAGTCTGAAAGACAGTTGTGAGGGTTTGGGGGGCCTCTTGATGTAGCGTGTGTGAGATGGTCGTGTGTTCTCTCACTCGCTGAAGGTGTGGTAATACACGTAAGCGCTCAATATCCTCGTGATTCCTTGTCATAGTGATGTTTCTGCTCTCTCTCTCTCTCTCTCTCTCTCTCTCTCTCTCTCTCTCTCTCTCTCTCTATATATATATATATATATATATATATATATATATATATATATATATATATATATATATATCGTCTTTGCCCTACAGAGGATTCAACGGGTCTTCAGTGTTCTTGTGAACAGACTTAAGAGAGCCAGTGACAATCATCATCTACTTAATCAAACTGTTTTTTGGAGCTTCGAACTGGTTACAAGAACCTTTTAAGGACAAGGGTACGGATCCTTGAGCAAGACAGCACGACCTCTGGGTTCAACGGTGTGACCTTCGGCCTGTCCCTGTAGGGCTAGATAAGGGAGACTTGTCAGGACCTTTGACCTATCCCTGTTGGGCCAGATAAGGGAAATCGGTAATGACTTTTGACTGTCTCTGTGGGGGCCAGATAAGAGACATCGGGACTGACATTTGGCCCGTCAGCATAAGGGGCAAATAGGAAAGATCAGTTATAACCTTTGACCTGTCCCTGTAGGGCCAGATAAGAGATCGCGCATGACCTTTGACCTGTCCCTGTAGGGCCAGATAAGAGAGATCGCTCATGACCTTTGACCTGTCCCTGTAGGGCTAGATAAGAGAGATCGCTCATGACCTTTGACCTGTCCCTGTAGGGCTAGATAAAAGAGATCAGTATTGACCTTTGACACGTCCCTGTAAGGCCAGATAAGCGATCCTGGCACTGCAGCTTACCCCAGTACAGAAAGACTAAACCAGTAGCAGTGCTTCGAGGAGGCAGTGACAAAGACAGTGACAATGGTCAAAGGAAAGTACTGAATGACGTCCTCGGCTGACAACAGTCAGTGAAAACTAACTTGATGAAGCAATGACCAGCAGCATCCACTGCCATCACGGTTGGAAAATGTACAGAGTACAAAGCCAACTGTCAAGGATTATACCCAATTAAGACAAATGGGCAAAATGAAATCATAGAAGATTGCGAATCAATACAAAAATCACACCATGTCCTTCTAATGAACTTGGTCAACTAATATACAATTGGAAATACATTAAGATATATCAAGAAATCATGGCTAAACAGTAATCTGGAATTAGATAATCCATTTATGAAGACTATTAATTCTAATGGGTTCGACAATTGGAACCAGGGCTGAGCGGTTTTAGCAATATGCTAATGTAAAGTCATCTGAAGCAAGACCACCATCATCCTCATTTAATTGTTCCTGAAGATAATGAAATCATTACCCAACTTGAGCTTCGGTGAGGATAACTCTCCTCACGTGTAATGATATTCATTAATCGTTAGGAACTTCAAGGTTAAAAAGTCATTACCATTAGGTCATTACCATATCTACAGTTCATTAGTTAATGACCAGCAAGTTTTAAACGGCCGTACGATGCTTGCTGGCTGTGAGAGATAACTGCGCTATCTTGAGATAAGTTTTGCCTGGCGTTCTTACACACAAACATAGATATGGCGATTCTATCACAGTGACTGTTAGCTTAATCTCGCGGATTCATTATGTAGAGAGATTCGCGTGGGAGGTTAATCTACAACCACCTTTGGTGGTGCATTTCCTGCTGAAGTGTAAGCGCTAACACCCGCCCCCCACAAGCAAGCTATGGCTCGAAGAAGAGACACGCTGTGGGTGAGTTGTGCAGATCCGAGATACCATCCATCTCCCATCGTAGTCATGTCACCATCACCTGGTGTTCACCACATACCTACTCCTCTCCATGTGCCAGTCGCTGCACACCTCTGGCTATGCCCTAGTGACTCTCCACATGCTGTTCCCTGATCACCATATACCTCCTCCCACGCACGTATTTACCCACATGCCAGTTGTCAGACGTGCGATGAGTGATGTTGAGACATTCGCTTGGCTGATGCCAAACGTCATTCACCAGTCGTCTGTTGCATGATCACCAGTAAGTCTGTTGGTGTCTTGTGCATGACACCAACTAGTGCGTTGTAAGCTGTGGAGCTCGCCTGTCACCGTGCATCTGCTACTGCGTCGGCCGCCACCCGTGCTCTGTCACCTCACACACCAGACATACGATCCAGCTCCTTGTTCGCCACATACGTGCGACGGTACCTCCGTCACCACACATATACCCCGACACATAAGCCTTCGCATATGTGTTACTGATCCCCAGTCACCATACCAGTGCTACTAAGTCGGTCACCAAACATGACTCACCAAACATATATATATATATTCCAGCGCCCCAGTCACCACACATACCAGACCGTACCCTTGTTGCTATACAGCTGCTACAGCGCACTACCTCCCACCCCAAGACACCATACATCTCCGGCAACACACAGCTGCTTCCACAGCTGAAATCTGCTCCCCACCGCTGGACGGATCTGCTGCTCTATCCCTGGGATAGTGTGTCATCTGCTGCGCTTCCCACGGCGTCTGGTAGACAGGGAGTGGAGGGGGGGAAAAAAAAGGTATATTTATCGGAATTCGTACAATACAAAGCATCGCGCTCTCGAGAATGTAACTAGGAATCAACTGCCGATACTTCGATCTTTGAAACTTCATTTTCTGTCTATCGCCTGCGATATTTTCGCTCTTTCTTTGGCCGTTCGTCTTTCTGCTCTCAAACGATGACGAAGAAGTTTTCGTTGATTATTCCAAATGTCAGAGCCCGGAGCAGTTGGATTACAAAAGAACACAGTAAAAATCACTCGTCACTGTTATTGCTTGGGTGAGATCTGGAATACCTCATTCAATTTCTAATTTTCATTTGGATCTTACTGTCATTTCCTCTCTCTCTCTTTTTTTTTTTATTATTCTTTATGATATTTTTCCATTGCATTTCACAACCAGAAGTGTGGTCCGCCCACCGTCTGTGTGTGTCTGTCTCTCTTTTCTTTCACTTTTTCCAACTTTTTCTTGTGTTATACCAGCTCTTCCATTCACTCCCATCTTTACCCATTTCTTTTTTTTTCTCCTTCGTGAAGTGACTGAGTCGGATGTCCCTCCCAGTGCAAGAAAGCAGGTGGAGGGTACACTCTAGAACTCTACACGTACACCAGACGTACAAACACAGTGGGTTAGATCAAGATGAACGTACATTAAGTACACTGTGTGTGTGTGTGTGTGTGTGTGTGTGTGACGTATACCTTGAAAAACACGCAAGATGATTGGTCAGTACAACCATATCTTACCAACACTATACATTCCTTTACATTCCTTTCTTTCCTTCTGAATTCCTTGGAATACCTAAGCATCCCTGTATATAATTTTCCACTCCTTTACATACTTGTTTCTCGTTTGGTAAGACTTCACTCGTCTTCTCTCCTCCCTCGAATCTATCTAATGCCATTTACCTTCGGTATTCTAATATCATTGGATATGCCGTCAAAACACTCTTAGATCCTGTCATCCCTCACCTCTTGTTCATCTATCCTTCATCTGTTCTTCCATTCACACACTTGTTTATGAGTTCCGACTCTCCGCTGAAAAGATTTTCCTTGTTCATGACTGCATAAACACCTTTACATAATTGCTGATAACTCATGTTGTTACTTTTTATAGGAAATCACCAGCAACTTTTCTTCTTTTTATCCTTCTTTATATATGTATGTATATATACATACATATATATATATATATATATATATATATATATATATATATATATATATATATATATATACATATATATATCTTTCCAATGAATCGTATCCAAATCTCCCTCTCTCGATCACGTCAGTAATTAAGTCATTAAATACGTCATTAGTATTCATGATGAACAGTCAGGGCGGCAGGAAGTGATCAGATACCTGTATGTTATCTCTGACGTAATTCTTTCTCTCTTTATTAACATGATACCTCACCATCTGGATTCTTCGTCGTGAAAAAGTCTCTCTCTGTCTCTGTCTGTCTGTCTCTCTGTCTGTCTGTCTGTCTCTCTCTCTCTCTCTCTCTCTCTCTCTCTCTCTCTCTCTCTCTCTCTCTCTCTCTCTCTCTCTCTATCTCTCTCTGTATGTGTGTGTGTGTGTGTGTGTGTGTGTGTGTGTGGAGAGACACACGGGCGTACAGACAGCGGTCAACAGTGCTGCTTTAGAGCAAAATTAACTGAGCCAAACACAAGACTTCGGCCGTCAAGTTTGAAACAACAACCAAGAGTCACATTTTTTTTTCCCCCGTGCGGGCTTATCTATCTACTCTACACCATAACTCAAGAGGGCGACGACGGCAGTGTGTTTTTTTCTCTTTCTCTCTCCTTCAGGATAAATGGTGTCATCTCCTTTATCATGAGCAATTTATCTCTTCATCTCTGACACAGAAAAATATCTGGATGAAAATTGGGTCACCGTTTACTTTCGATGTCTTTTTCCCCTTTTTGGCAGTGTCAAAAGTTGATGCTTATTAAAGTTATTTTTTTTTTGTGTGTGATTAGTTTATATTTTGTGAATGGAACTTATCTGATGTGGATGGCGTATGAACGAGAGAAATGAGAACTGCTTACGATTTTGAAATGCCATGCTGTAAATTGTGGACTTCACCGTCTTTTACTCCAGTACAACATTCCCAAACAAATCATTTTCAGGAAAGAAAAGGACTTTTCACATAGCTGGGGAAATATATCAAATTGTTACCAAATAGGAAAGGATCTTTTTTGAGGAGGGGGTTTTGATTCCTCATACTACCAAAATTCATAACGTTTAAGCGGAATTATTCAGAAAACAAGCGAATCCACATCGCAGTGAGAGAGAGTTTCACATACGGAGTCGAAAATCTTTACCGAAGCAAACTACGTCATGATCCTCGGTGCAATGTACTCGTTTACACAACAAACCTCCAGTGCCAAGGATATTCATCACTGCTGCCTCCAACACCAGCTCGCCCAGACAAAAGGTAAATGATTACCAGACTGTTGATACAATGCTGGATATGTTTTGAAAATGCATATCTACAATACGCCTGTATCTCGCAACACATGGGAGGGGAGGAAGGGTGAGTTGACTCAGTCCCTAGCCTGAAAGGGGCACTCTGATCCTTCGTCTTGTGTTGGTATATAACAGCCGATATTTCTGGTGCCTGTACGTTGCCATATGCGTGGCCTCCCACACTCACGAGACGCAATCTCATCTTCATTTTCAGCGCAGGAACTGCGTCCTTCCTCGATACAATGTCGCCGTCATCGCCTTCCCCTTCAAACCTTTGCTGCCACACTTCCCATCCCTTTAAGCTCTCACGCCCACAGTACGAAAATAGTAGAGGAACATCATACACCACAGGAGGGTTTTCGCCTATTCAAGCCTACGAGCGTCGAGTTGGACCCTGTTAGTCTATTGGATTAACCCTCTTTATCCCCCTAGTCTTTGCTAGGGTGGTAGAGTACAGTGTGCTGCGCAGCATTTTTTGTTAGCAAACCTTAGGCACTGCGTAGGAATACAGGTTTCGACCTTGAGTATACGACACAAGGGCTTGGCCTCTTTGTCCTGACCCTTAAGGTTCAAGTTACAGGTCAGGTGAGGTTAGGTTAGGTCGTACCGTCGTGCTGAAGGGTCGTACCGTTGAGCTGAAGGGTCGTATCTTCGTGTTTAAGGGTCGTATCGTCTCGCTCAAGGGTAGTACCGTCGCGCTGAAGGCGATCATAACATCATCAGACTAGTGTGAAAACCATGCTACACAGAGTTTCGGAAGGTCAGGTTAGCGTCTGGGGTGAACAGAGAGAGAGAGAGAGAGAGAGAGAGAGAGAGAGAGAGAGAGAGAGAGAGAGAGAGAGAGAGAGAGAGAGAGAGAGAGAGAGAGAGTGTTCTTGGCTGTCCTTTTGGGCGCCAGGGAGTATAGAATCAAGTACGATGTGTGAAAACTATATTGGAGAATAATTCAAACCCTAATACTGATATACTTCTACTTCTTCCAGGTTCAGGTAATTTTGGGGAGTTCTGGTGAGGAAATGGAACTTAGGTATCGAACCATTCCGCAGATCTGTGTTGTATATATATATATATATATATATATATATATATATATATATATATATATATATATATATATATTTCCTTCGACTGGTCAAAGCCAAGAACTCTCTCAGCTGCTCATATGTATATCTGGGAAGGGAACCATCTTCTCATCTCTGCTCACAACACTAATCACAACTTGGTCTTATTCAGTAAAAATGAATCACTGATCTCGAAAACTCGTTTCGCGGAGGTGAAGTGACAAAAGAAATAATGGATTAAGCTTACAATGGGAAATTCTTGTGTCGAATACTTAATGTGATGATCAAAGTTTCCTTTACGTTCGTATTCTTTTCCATAAGAAATGAGGTTGATTTTGTGATCTGGTCGTAAGGGATGATGTCATTTCCCTTTCTTTTTGTTCTACCGGCGATGGCTACCAGCACGGAACACGTAAATAAACACTTTGACAAATCGTAAAAAGAAAAGAATATGAAGGTGTAAAATCGTGCATGAGTTCAGAGGTGTAAATGAAAAAAAAAAAAAATTCAAATTGAAATCCCCAAAGGGCCTAAGATGACCCCTTGACCTATCTCGCTGGTCTGGCCTGGCGAGCGACCGTTCCTCTGAAAGAAAAAACTTTTTTTACAGTGCAGACCTCAATGGACGCGCCCTCATCTTCCTGACGAGACACGGCGATGTGATGCATTTGTTAGACGACAGTATGTCAAGGAAAGACTTGAATCCAGAAAATCATATTTACAGAGCATGAAAGACGTGCGAGGGATAGAGTGAATTAAAGCGATGTGGTATACAGGGGTCGACGTGCTATCAAAAGACTGAACCAGGTCATATTCAGTAGCCCGGGGTAAAACCACAGAGAGATCTGGTGGGATTGGTTGTGGATTGGGAGCTGTGCTTTTCATGCATCACATATAACAAGAGAATGGATGTGAGTGAATGCGGTCTTTTATTCGTCTGTTCCTGGCGTTACCTCGCCAAAGCTGGAAAAGGCAAAGAAGTACGAGGGAAAGAAAAGTGTCTAAACAGTCATCATAACCACCTGAAATCAAATCTATTACAGATAATGTTTCGCCCAACCTTTACGGTTTCTTTTTCTCCTCATATCTCATAAAAGACGAAGAAGCAAGTAGAGATAAAATCCTTACATCCCATATACCTCATTAGGAAAGGTAGAGCAGGGAGAAAAAAAGAAAGAAGCCTGATAGATAGGTTATATTTCAAGCGTTGCACTGGTAGCGCATCGCGGTTAAATCCCCCATCAGGAAATCCTCTTAGCATGACAGTTCCTACCCTCGTAACCATCAAATGCTGACGTTGAGAGACTAAAGATCATTTACGAGTGTCAGCTCATCGCTGGCCTGAGCGCCATTCCGGGAACTTATCATTGATGTAAACGAGATAACGAAGGCTGACAGGTCAAGGGGAAAGGCTGGCTGCTGCAGGGAATAAATGGTGAAGGACAGACTATGAAGGACTCGGTGCGAGAGGAGACCTGTTACAGGATTGAGTGAGGAGGAACTCAGCTCGAGGAGACCCGTCGGGGAATAGAGTGGGAGGAACCCATCGCGAGAAGACCTGTTGGGAGAGAAACTATACGAGGAACTCGGCGCGTGAAGACCCGTTAGAGAATAGACAAGGAGGCACTCAGCTCGAGGAGACTTGTTAATGGGATAGACAGGGAGGAAATCAGCTCAAGGAAACCTGAGAAGACCTGCCACAAAGAGTCTGACGCCTTCTAAAAAATTGTTTTCTATCGAGAGCGAAAAAAAAATGAAAAGAAAAGAAAACGTTAATGTGGTAGGTCAGCACAAATCAGGAACTTAAAGATTCCCCAACGTATCCTCTCACATATATGAATACAAATACGATCGACCCGAGTATGTAAAGGGTAATAGACCATCATTGACTACATATAAATCTCATCCTTTTGAGAGAACTCAAAAATATTGTCAGCGTAACCAAACACACCCATAAACATAATACACACACACACACACACATATATATATATGAAAAAAAATGAATGAATCTTTTGTAGTGAATTGATGGACTGAGGCTGAGAGATATCCTAAAAGACGGACGCTTGTTGACGAATCATTAGATTACCTAATATCCTCCACTTCGATAATACGAGAGGAAATCTTGCTGAGGTATACAGAGAGTTGGTTAATGTCCCCCAGACCGGCCCAGGATTCTGAAGAAGTCATGAAAAGGGATGCAAACAACCCCCGGATCTCAGTGACTGGATTTGAGTGTCTGGTGCACGTTTGTTTCTGGGGATGGTGTGGTGGTGAGTGTGTGGTAGTATGGATGGTGTGGTGATGAGTGCGTAGTTCTGAGGATAGTGTGGTGCTGTGTGAGTAGTTTTGGGATAGTTTGGTGTTGAGTGTGAGGGGGATGTGATACCATGGTGCTGGGTTTGTGGTTCTGAGGATAATGTGATGGCGAGTGTGTGGATTTGGTGATAGAGTAGTAGGCAGTGTGGATATGGTCATTTTGCGGCGATGAACGCGTGAATCTGGTGATATTGTGGTGGCGAGTGTGTTTGTTTATCATAATGAGAGTAACCGCACAGAATACGTAGATGTGGTGAGCGACTTGGCAGTCGACTGTAATGGCTTGGTGATTACGATGGAAATGACTTTGTTTATCGCGAATATATGTTACGATAAATGCGTACATGGAGTGGAAAAATCTTCAAGTGCTAAGAAAAACTTTAGACTCACGATATAGAATCTTTACCCTAGAACATTTATCAAGCAAGGGAAAAGATATACAGTATATGTTGCTTTACCGTAAACACGAATTCTACTTCAGTTCACGAACTCTGCCTCCTTTCCTGCAAACGAGAACTCTACTAAGGCGGTGTAATCCATGCATGAATGGGGAATATAACGCTGCCCTCCTTCTACACTGGGCGTTTGATAAATTGAGGAATATATCAGGCAGCAGTGGTACAGTCAGCATAGATATGGACACAACTAAGGTTTTACAAAATGTAACATTCTTCATATAGAATTCTTCTGCTGCGAATATCTCTCTTGGGAACCTATTTCGTTAGAGTAAGTTCCTGTGAAAGATGATCTTGATCACTGCTTTTGCGTTTATACATTCTTGGCGTTATTTTGCTCTAGGTTCAAAAGAATTAGTAGCTGAGGTTTTATGATTTTTATTTTCCATATTCTTTCACCTGGAAATCTTTCCAGCTTCATATTGTTTTAATCTGGAAGTCTTCCAGCTTCATCTAGTTTTCATCTGGAAGTCTTTTCAGCTTCATCTTTCTCCTCCTGAAGAATTCTACTCCTCGTCTACAAGTCCTTCAGCTTTTCCGTCTCTCGCTAAATCCACCTCTTCCTTACTCTCTTGTATCTGCCTCCAATTAATCTCCTTTTCTTGCAACTCCTTTGTTTTCCTATTCTCCTCCTCTTTGTTCTTCCTCTCTTCTCACCTTACCCCTCAGTTTCCTTTCCACTTTCAACATCATCTTCCATCTGATCTCTCCCACTTCTCTTTCTCTACCTTCAACATCTCCACACACACACACACGAAAAAAAAGACATCTTGCTTCACTTCGTTCTGAGACCCTCCCTCACTAGAGATCCTCTTAGCCCGAGCGAACACCTTAACCATCACATGCTGACCAGGAGAGGAACCAACGACCAATATCAATGGGAGTTCGCTCGCTAGCTGAGCATCGAAGCGGGAGCTTATCAGCCCTCGAAATAAAATAAGATGATGGCAGGATGGGTCTTGGAGGCGAGTGGCTGAATGGGAGAGCCAGGCAGGTAATTTCAAGGGCTGGGAAGTGTATTATGAGCATCGTGAGTTCCCATGCGTTGCTTTGGTGAAAAGAGAACCAGAATTCCAGCGATATCAAAAGTGAATTTTACGTTTTTCACGAAGCGTGTAGGGCATAGTTGGACGATGCTATCGTAAGACCCTAAGTCTCAGTTAGCGAAATCAATATACGACAGACGTAATGTACTGCAGCATTGATTGAAACGAAGGTGGGGGATGGGGGGAGGTACCAGCTTGTAAACACAGGTATGTATGTGGTCGTACGTCAGGGACTGAACCACCGTGATCGTGCGTCAGTCAGTGAACCACCGTGGTCTTGCGTCAGTCAGTGAACCACCGTGGTCTTGCGTCAGTCAGTGAACCACCTTGGTCGTGCGTCAGGCAGTGAACCACCGTGGTCGTGCGTCAGTCAGTGAACCACCGTGGTCGTGCGTCAGTCAGTGAACCACCATGGTCGTGCGTCAGGCAGTGAACCACCATGGTCGTGCGTCAGGCAGTGAACCACCGTGGTCGTGCGTCACCGTGGTCGTGCGTCAGGCAGTGAACCACCGTGGTCGTGCGTCAGTCAGTGAACCACCGTGGTCGTGCGTCAGGGAGTGAACCACCGTGGTCGTGCGTCAGGCAGTGAACCACCGTGGTCGTGCGTCAGGCAGTGAACCACCGTGGTCGTGCGTCAGTCAGTGAACCACCGTGGTCGTGCGTCAGGCAGTGAACCACCGTGGTCGTGCGTCAGGCAGTGAACCACCGTGGTCGTGCGTCACCGTGGTCGTGCGTCAGGCGATGAGCCACTGTGATCGTGCGTCAGGGAGTGAACCACTGTGTAACCTCCTCAAAACGCTACACGTCTTTCTAAATCTCTCGCTGTTTCCCCTCGTCTTCCTGGACGTTTTTGCTTACCGTCTACACCAAAGGGTCTCTAAATTTCCCTCTTTCCCCGCACCTTTATTTCCCCCTCGCGAGTACTCAGCACAGACAACCTGAATTCTTATGGCAGCGTTATTCCCGCGGTGGCTGCAGGTGGCAACAGCTTCTCCTCACCAAACCCACAACAGGTGGGAATTTGGGGACAAAATTTATACAACGACGGACCTGGATTTTTCTCACCGCTGCAGAAGAAGAGACGGAAAGCAACGGAAATATGATGGACACATTTACATATGCTACTATATATATATATATATATATATATATATATATATATATATATATATATATATATATATATATATATATATGGGAGCGGGGGGCTGGAAATCCTCCCCACTCGTTTTTTTTATTTTCCAAAAGAAGGAACAGAAAAGGGGGCCAGGTGAGAATATTCCCTCAAAGGCCCAGTCCTCTGTTCTTAACGCTACCTCGCTAACGCGAGAAATGGCGAATAGTCTGAAAGAAAGAAAAAGAAAGATATATATACATATATATATATATATATATATATATATATATATATATTTTTTTTTTTTTTTTTTTTTTTTTTTTACTTTGTCGCTGTCTCTCGCGTTTGCGAGGTAGCGCAGGGAAACAGACGAAAGAAATGGCCCAAAACCCCCCCCCCCCATACACATGTACATACACACGTCCACACACGCAAATATACATACCTACACAGCTTTCCATGGTTTACTCCAGACGCTTCACATGCCCTGATTCAATCCACCGACAGCACGTCAACCCCTGTATACCACATCGCTCCAATTCACTCTATTCCTTGCCCTCCTTTCACCCTCCTGCATATATATATATATATATATATATATATATATATATATATATATATATATATATATACATATACATATTTTTTTTTTTTTTTTGCTTTGTCGCTGTCTCCCGCGTTTGCGAGGTAGCGCAAGGAAACAGACGAAAGAAATGGCCCAACCCCCTCCCATACACATGTATATACATACGTCCACACACGCAAATATACATACCTACACAGCTTTCCATGGTTTACCCCAGACCCTTCACATGCCCTGATTCAATCCACTGACAGCACGTCAACCCCGGTATACCACATCGATCCGATTCACTCTATTCCTTGCCCTCCTTTCACCCTCCTGCATGTTCAGGCCCCGATCACACAAAATCTTTTTCACTCCATTTTTCCACCTCTAATTTGGTCTCCCACTTCTCCTCGTTCCCTCCACCTCCGACACATATATCCTCTTGGTCAATCTTTCCTCACTCATTCTCTCCATGTGCCCAAACCATTTCAAAACACCCTCTTCTGCTCTCTCAACCACGCTCTTTTTATTTCCACACATCTCTCTTACCCTTACGTTACTTACTCGATCAAAGCATCTCACACCACACATTGTCTTCAAACATCTCATTTCCAGCACATCCATCCTCCTGCGCACAACTCTATCCATAGCCCACGCCTCGCAACCATACAACATTGTTGGAACCACTATTCCTTCAAACATACCCATTTTTGCTTTCCGAGATAATGTTCTCGACTTCCACACATTCTTCAAGGCTCCCAGGATTTTCGCCCCCTCCCCCACCCTATGATCCACTTCCGCTTCCATGGTTCCATCCGCTGCCAGATCCACTCCCAGATATCTAAAACACTTTACTTCGTCCAGTTTTTCTCCATTCAAACTTACCTCCCAATTGACTTGACCCTCAACCCTACTGTACCTAATAACCTTGCTCTTATTCACATTTACTCTTAACTTTCTTCTTTCACACACTTTACCAAACTCAGTCACCAGCTTCTGCAGTTTCTCACATGAATCAGCCACCAGCGCTGTATCATCAGCGAACAACAACTGACTCACTTCCCAAGCTCTCTCATCCCCAACAGACTTCATACTTGCCCCTCTTTCCAAAACTCTTGCATTTACCTCCCTAACAACCCCATCCATAAACAAATTAAACAACCATGGAGACATCACACACCCCTGCCGCAAACCTACATTCACTGAGAACCAATCACTTTCCTCTCTTCCTACACGTACACATGCCTTACATCCTCGATAAAAACTTTTCACTGCTTCTAACAACTTGCCTCCCACACCATATATTCTTAATACCTTCCACAGAGCATCTCTATCAACTCTATCATATGCCTTCTCCAGATCCATAAATGCTACATATATGTATATATATATATATATATATATATATATATATATATATATATATATATATATATATATATATACATATATAATGTGTGTGTGTGTGAGGAAATATTGTTTTGTTTACCAGTTCTTCACGGTCTTGTGCACATTTACTTCTGTATACACACGCAACACGGAGAGGAAGAAGATAAAAATGGGAAACTTGCTTGCCCCAGCAGGGCCAATAAATTTTATATTTCACCAGCTCGCCTCTCTCATCTCCCCAGCCGCCCAGAGAGAGAGAGAGAGAGAGAGAGAGAGAGAGAGAGAGAGAGAGAGAGAGAGAGAGAGAGAGAGAGAGAGAGAGAGAGAGAGAGAGAGAGAGAGAGAGAGAGAGAGAGAGAGAGAGAGAGAGAGAGAGAGAGAGAGAGAGAGAGAAATTCAATATAATTCACAACGGGCAAGTAAGGCTCTGTTTCCCCTCCTACAAATTTTTCTTTTTAATGTAATTAGCTTCACGTTAGCCTGGGAATTATCACCAGCTGTGCCATCCACACCAACGATTCTCTCCTTTTTCCCCCCCCCCTCCCTGTCTGTGTGGATACGACGGAACTTTTCCAAAATATGAATTTTGAGTTTGATGATGATTATGTTGTCTGTCTTCATTATTGAGATACGTGTGTGTGTGTGTGTGTGTGTGTGTGTGTGTGTGTGTGTGTGTGTGTGTATGTGTGTGTGTGTGTGTGAGTGTGTGTGTGTGTTTTCTATATGCCCTCTCTTCCCCGCCTTAACAAGGCAGATATGGCGAAGAACAGATGAGTGTCATCATGTAGCACAGCTTTGACCTCTTGCCAGTTATAACACTGTCTTGACGTTTTCCTCTGGTCACCAAGTGATTATTCCGTCGTTGTCTGGAGGGCTGAAGGCCTCTTTTACTCAAAGTTTTCTTTTGGCATTTCCACCATCACATCACTAACTCGACCAAAGCTATGCAACACGTTAAGGTGATTCTCAACCCTATCATCTCTCGCGTTCGTATCTAATCCTCGACATTGAAACGTCTATATCGATCTTGAGGAATCTTCTATTTTCAGAGCAAAAAACCTATGCGGTCATAGTGTTTCCATGTGTGTGTGTGTGTGTGTGTGTGTGTGTGTGTGTGTGTGTGTGCGGTCTGGGAGTACCATACACAGATGTCATACAGGTACTTCAGTGACATCTACCTAGTCTCCCTGGGCAAGGCCTGACTCTCAGACCATATGTGACATCGTAAGAACAAGATAATATAATCCCTTTATTAAACAGAAATTCAAAGCGATGACTGAATTCTTTTAATCATCCCATTAAAGAAACACAAGTATTCCTGCATCATGCATACCACAGGTATACGTAACGGGAAGGAAAATATACCCATAAAAAACACAAGTTTTCCTGCATCATGCATTCCATGAATATACCTAATGGAAGGAAGAAAATCTATTTCCTTTGGGGTGAGCCACTGCCACCTTGCCCACAGCTTCATGAGCCTCCAAGAGTGAGGAATCCTTTGATGGCTGTACATATAACAGAGGCTGATGATAAGAGCCGAGATGCAAAGTTCACACGAGCTCTCACTCGGCCTCGACCTCATGCTCGGGGCGAAGGCATATATGTGTAAATGATCACGATACGACGAATAAGGAAATTGGATGGAGGAGCTGACACGGAAATGCTGTGATTCAGGTAAGATTGTTGCGGAAACAAAGAGGCGATAGGCAGTTCCAGACGGAATATCTTCATTTTCTGCTTTACTTACATTCTCTCTCTCTCTCTCTCTCTCTCTCTCTCTCTCTCTCTCTCTCTCTCTCTCTCTCTCTCTCTCTCTCGAGGTAGTAGGCAGCACCGACCAGGGAGGTACGTTACCGGCACTACCCACCTGGGCATCGGGAGAGTTACTGGAGGCTGCGTAGTCTTTGGCCCCAGTCGCTGTCTTTCCTTTTCGTCTCGCTGGGAGTGAGGTTCTCCTCGCCCAGTCTTTCTCCGTGATTGGTAAACTTTCTCCCACTTTCCTCATCAATTCCTCCCTCTTTTCCTTATCAATTCCTCCTCTTCTTTCCCTATCAGTATCTCCCTTTTTCCCTATCAGTATCTCCCTTTTTCCCCATCAGTGTCTCCCTTTTTTCCCTATCAGTATTTCCCTTTTTCCCTATCAGTATCTCCCTTTTTCCCTATCAGTATCTCCCTTTTTCCCCATCAGTATCTTCCTTTTTCCCCATCAGTATCTCCCTCTTTCCCTATCAGTATCTCCCTTTTTCCCTATCAGTTTCTCCCTCTTTCCCTATCAGTTTCTCCCCTATTTTCCCTCTCAGCAACGGCGTTCTTCAAGGTTCTGTCATGTCTCCTACGTTCTTTCTCTAGCTTTTGATCCACGATTTTCTTTCTTCAGCCAATAACCACATCGCACCAATACAAGCTCCAACACACACTTTCCTCACTAATATCAAGTTCGCTCCATCTTTTCCAGTTCGATCTGTCTTTCCTCTCATCACATCCGCCTCTGTAAACTCTGATTTGGACGAGATTTCCCAGCGGGGCAAATGCAATCTGGTTTAGTTTAACGTCTCTAAATCCCATTTTTCTTCCCCATTTCTTCTTCTTGAAACCATCCTCCGCACACCCCCGCTCACAACTTTCTCATTTCCTCTGACTGTTCTACAACTCCGAAAAATCGGGAGGTGATACACGGCAGTGTCGACTGTACCTTGGAAAACCCATAGTACACAGACAGCTGGCAGAGTCA
The DNA here is from genome assembly GCF_036320965.1 of Panulirus ornatus. Lineage (NCBI taxonomy): Eukaryota > Metazoa > Arthropoda > Malacostraca > Decapoda > Palinuridae > Panulirus > Panulirus ornatus. The sequence goes on from NC_092291.1 coordinate 22,229,361, forward strand.
GCCTCTCTAACTGAGAGTTCTGTCCAGATATCGAGTTCTATTTTTTCTCCTCTGTTGCTCCGATAATTCCCCCCTCCCACTTTTTATACTTGATCGCCTTTTCCCGCTTTAGTGAGATAGCGCTGGGAACAGACCATATATATATATATATATATATATATATATATATATATATATATATATATATATATATATATATATATCAAATTGGTTTGTTTTTGTATCAAGTACAATATTTGCACAGGTTACAGTTCTACATACTTGATAAGAGCCACGTTCAAAGCAATTCGACTTAAACTCTACCAATCTGATCTCACAAGATGACCCACTTGCCCAACTGATGATATACATACAGATAATTCACTCGCCATTTCCTTGCATACTTCTACCATCAGCATGACCACATGGTACTCGGCTTGCTGGTGTGTCACATGATGGCGACAATGCAGTAGACAGAGTGTGTGGGTCTGGTGATCATACAGATCATAAGGCAACTCTCTCAAACTATTACGAATAACAACGTGTGTTTGGATGACATATTCCCTGAAACTTTCAACAAAACGTGATATTTCCTTTACATGTGATATAACGAACAGTAAAAAAATTATATATATATATATATATATATATATATATATATATATATATATATATATATATATATATATATATATATATATATATATATATTTTTTTTTTTTTTTTTTCATACTATTCGCCATTTCCCACGATAGCGAAGTAGCGTTAAGAACAGAAGACTGGGCCTTTGAGGGAATATCTTCACCTGGCCCCCTTCTCTGTTCCTTCTTTTGGAAAATCAAAAAAAAAGAAAAAAAAAAAAAGAGAGGGGAGGATTTCCAGCCACCCGCTCCTTCCCCTTTTAGTCGCCTTCTACGACACGCAGGGAATACGTGGGAAGTATTCTTTCTCCCCTATCCCCAGGGATGATATATATATATATATATGTATATATATATATATATATATATATATATATATATATATATATATATATATATATATATATACGTCGCCACTGCTCAGTTATATGCATATAAATAGGTAACTATGACCCGTAATTACTGCTAGTCTATAAACGTTAGTACATGAATAATGGCTATATTACCAACCTTCTTTATGATAATGTGAGTAAGAATAACGCATCTACAACCATAATAACCATGATTTTTCGACGATACAAGCAAAATGCCAAGGTAATTCTTACCAGGCTACGAAAGCCTGGTGGTAAAATCCTGCCCAAGACTGAGGAGGGAGGGTAAGCAATGCAAGACCACAATCAAGGCGATCATTATGGTGTAAACTGATCAACGGAGTAACACGGGGAGCCCCAGGAGACGAGAGCGGAGGAGGTGTGAGGGAGAAACCATCTGGGGGGCCGTGAGCGTCTGCCTGCCAGCCACGCTGAAGGCTTTACACGCTCGGCTACGCTCTCCTTCCATCATCACAGGAGATTACTGGATGCTGGGCGGGTTATGCCCGTGAGATATGTATATTGCCGTCCTCCCTCCCTCACTCCCTCACTATCTTTAATTCTGTCTGTCTGTCTGTCTCTTTCTCCCCCTCTCTCTCTCTCTCTCTCTCTCTCTCTCTCTCTCTCTCTCTCTCTCTCTATATATATATATATATATATATATATATATATATATATATATATATATATATATATATATATATATATATATATATATTCCTAAAAGTCCACGGGGAAAATGAAACACAATAAGTTCCCAAGTGCACTTTCGTGTAATAATCACATCATCAGAGGAGACACAAGAGAGAAATATAACAGTTAGTTGATATACATCGAAGAGACGAAGCTAGGACGCCATGTTTACCAAATGGCGTCCTAGATTCGTCTCTTCGATGTATATCAACTGACTGTTATATTTCGCTCTTGTGTCTCCCTTGATGATGTGAATATTACACGAAAGTGCACTTGGGAACTTATCGTGTTTCATTTTCCCCTTGGACTCATAAGAATATATATATATATATATATATATATATATATATATATATATATATATATATATATATATATATATATATTCAAACCCTACTTGTTTCTACATATTTTCACCTCTGGCTTTCTATGTATGCGTGTTAATATATGTGTATATATGTATGTATGTATGTATGTATGTATGTATGTATGCATGTAGAAATAATGAAAACGAACGATTCACTGAATACAGGCAGCCATCCGGCCGGAATTACATCAGTCGAGAGGTTACATGATTGGCGGGGTCATCATGATGGTAAGTAGTTAATCACTTCCAAAAGAGCTTAAGATCAATATTGGACTGAATACTTCTCGTTTTGATCAAGTGCATGAGTGGAGTTGTATCTACATTTTACAGGGATTCAGTTCTACAGAGGAAATTTTATGCTTTATACATTATGCATTTACGGATGATTCGTTGAAAATTACCTGATGTAAAAAGTTGCATATTGGCTGAATTAAAGTCGCATTGTGTTTACATACATTGTGTATTTCGTGGCGAACATCAAGTGATGTAAAATCGCACACATACACACACACACACACACACACGTATGTATGAATTACATGTATACATATGTGCTTACAATCTGCGCGTTACAGGCAGAGTTTTACATTAGTTTTATGTATGTATGTACATGTACGTATGTAGGCAAATAAATGGATAAATGTGTGCATGTTTGTATGTATGCATGTATGTCTGGGGAAACACTACAGTGTTATGGTTAACACTACAGCATCCAAAGGTGCATTACAGTGTCTGCTGAAACACTACAGTGTTCTAGGGAAGGACTACAGCGTCTTCGGAAAGACCACAGTGCCTTTGGAAAGACGACAGCGTCTTAGGAAACACTGCAACATCTAAGGAAACACTGCAGTGCCTGGGAAATCAATGTGGGAAATCACTAGAGTTTCTGTGGAAACATAACAGTGACTCGGGGCGACCATAAAGTGTCTGGAGGTACACTGCAGTATGTGTTAAAACACAAAGTGTTCGGGGGAGCAACACAGTCATTGAGGCAACAGTGAAGCGTCCGGAGAAACACAACAGATTCCGGAGAAACACAACAGTGCCTGGAAAAGTACAACAGTGCCTGGAGAAACACAACAGTGCCTGGAGAAGTACAACAGTGCCTGGAGAGACACAACAGTGCCTGGAGAGACACAACAGTGCCTGGAGAAGCACAACAGTGCCTAGGGAAAGAAAACAGTATGTGAGGATACAACACAGCATCTGGAGGACCAATACAGTGTCTGCGGAAACACTACGGTGTCTGGAAGAACAAGACAGTGTCTTAGAGGAGGCCACAGCGTCCAGGAGATCATGGTTTCTGGAAAGAACAAGACAGCATCTAGGAATAGACAGCAACGTCTAAGAAGACAGCATCTAGGAGTAGACAGCAACGTCTAAGAAGACAGCATCTAGGAGTAGACAGCAACGTCTAGGAGAACAACACAGAGTTTAGGAGAACGGAACAGTATTGGGAAGGAGGTCACAGTGGCTAGAACAGAATAGTGTCTAGGAAGAACAAGACAGAGAGTTGGAGGAGGCCACAATGTCTGAGAGGAGGTCATAATGTCTGAGAGGAGGCTACAATGTCTGGGAGGAGGTCACAATGTCTAAGAGGAAGCCACAGTGTCTGGGAGGAGGCCACAGTGTCTGGGAGGAGGCCACGGTGTCTCGGAAGAGGCCACGATGTCTGGGAGGAGGCCACAGTGTCTGGAAGGAGGCTACAATGTCTGGGAGGAGGCCACAGTGTCTGGGAGGAGGCCACGGTGTCTCGGAAGAGGCCACGATGTCTGGGAGGAGACCACAGTGTCTGGAAGGAGGCTACAACCTCTGTCGGAACAAAGCCCCAACAAACGAGGCTGCTGGGTAAGACACTCCTCCCCTCCTCATATACCAGAGGTTCCGTGTACCCGAGGACGTCTCCCGGGAGGAGGAAACTCGAAGCCCTTGAAGTTGTGTCTTATTCTGCTGAATCTCACGCCAAGTTGGTCCTGGCCATCTCGGCTACACTGGAGTTGTGTGTAATATCATAGGACCTGACAGGCCGGGAGCGGCCCGCCTTGCTTCACAGTCCACCGTGAAAATTATGCTTCCTTCATAAACACGAGTCACGTGTACATTTTAGCATCGAGAATGACTGAACATTGCTGGAAATCACAGGCCTCACACTGGCTGGCAATACAGTAACAACAGACTCACTTCTTTGCTGGCGATACAGGAGCAAAAGACTCGCTTCTTTGCTGGCGATACAGAAGCAAAACACTCGCTTCTTTGCTGGCGATACAGGAGCAAAAGACTCGCTTCTTTGCTGGCGATACAGGAGCAACAAACTCGCTCCTCCTTTCTATGTGCCATGCCAGAGGTTAGGTTAGTAGTCATCTAATAACAAAAAAAAGGACGCGTCACTCGAAACTCAAGAACCAGAACGCAAGTGCACAAGCCTCAGGAAGAACCACAACATGAAATTAAGTCTCTCTAGGGACGGAGAGAATCATAGACACATGATTCACCGATGATTCATGATTTATGGGATCCTAAAGTCTCCACTGCTTTGGCCGGAGCAGGAAACATATCAAACATGTGCAGCGAAAATATAAATCATCGAACCCGTTGTTGCTGTGTAATGTTTCGGTTGTCTTCGATATAATTTCCCAACGTTACGTTTGCCAAGTGCATAAAGAATGACAGCAACAAAAGGTAACCCCTGGGTAAACAGTCTGAGAAAATTACTGCCGAGGTATAGCCATTCTAAGTAGAATGAATGTGACAAGAGTCTTTGTATTTTCATGGCGTTCGTGAGTTCTAAACGTTGCTACGTTCTTTTAAGAAAAGAAGGATCAACCGTTCCTTTATAATATTATCATTCATTATTATTATTATTATTACTATTATTATTATTATTATTATTACTATTATTATTATCATTATCATTATTATCATTACTGTCATTATCATCATTATCATCATTAATATCATTATTATTATTATCATTATTATTATTATTATTATTATTATTATTATTATTATTATTATCATTATCATTATTATTATTATCATCATTATCATTATCATTACTATCATTACAATTATTGTTATTATTATTGTCTGTCCGAAAGATGGAAAGATATTGTTTACCATTTATGAATATCTCTTTTCTTTACATTTTGCATACATCACCTTCCTGACCCTGGTTGCGTGTGACATGACCCATAAGGTCAAGTAAAACGCGTCTTAGCTAATCCGGTAATCGTTGCGGGTCAGGTCAAAGACCACAGCCTCATTAATTCTAGCTGTGATGATCATTATCATTTATCAATATATTTGTTTGTTTGTTTTTTATGGAGGAAGAGAATATCGAATACCTAACGTCGACATTGTCCATATTTGTAATTAAAGGATGAGCCTTATAGTCGGTCGTCATAAATTTGATAAATGAGAAACATTAGTGATGGAAGTAATGATTGAATATCTAAATGAAAAATGGACTTCTTTCTTCACACAATATACGTCTCCTTCTCTCTCAGGTTTCATTTTTTTCCACCCAGACATAACTGATGGCGTTATTCTTCCTAGATATAAATTTCATAACAGTGAAAATCATGATGTTATGAGGTATAGTGTTAAATGATTACCATGTGGAGTACAAATGCAAGACGCTTGACATGACTTTATATAGATTATGTTGACTTGCACAAAAAAGGAAAATTACACTGGCAGGTTTAATGGGCTCTGTGTACTTGAAGGGAAAATGAACTTCGAGATGGTTATTTACACATATCTTAAAATGCTGATGGTATGCAATCACAATTATACGTGAGTCTGGTTCAGGAAATAGTCTCCCTGAAATCAGAATAAGTATTACCCTGCTTCGATCTGTTTACTGCTAAATGGGAGGAAATATGGGTTGATATCCCCAGTCACGAGAACGGGAAATACGGGCTGGGGTTCCCAGTCACGTAAACGGGAAATACGGGCTGGGGTTCCCGGTCACGTAAACAGGAAATACGGGTTGGGGTTCCCGGTCACGTAAACAGGAAATACGGGTTGGGGTTCCCGGTCACGAACACGGGAAATACGGGCTGGGGTTCCCAGTCACGAGAACGGGAAATACGGGCTGGGGTTCCCGGTCACGAAAACGGGAAATATGGGTTAAGGTTCCCAGTCACGTAAACGGGAAATACGGGCTGGGGCTCGCGGTCACGTAAACAGGAAATACGGGTTGGGGTTCCCAGTCACGTAAACGGGAAATACGGGTTGGGGTTCCCGGTCACGTAAACGGGAAATACGGGCTGGGGCTCGCGGTCGCCGTGGCTGCGGTCCAAGATATATATACCGTGTCTCAAGGTTCGCTTCATATTTTTTCCGGACACTCGCAAGAATTTTCCCGCCAAATCGTGGACATGGTCAGTCCGCGTCTCCTCTATGAACCGGATTCAGATGGGGAGTATTCAAAAACCCAGTCCAGACGTTTCTTGCATCATTTCACGATATCACAATTTCTCTCCAATTGCTCAGCGAAGTATTGTGACATTGATCGCACAAGACAAACTTAAAAGGGAAAAAAAGATAAACGGATTCAGCAGACATACATACAGGAGCAATATTTACACACGCGCACAGCTCACAAGAAATAATAAAATCAGTCTTGCTGGATATTCTCAATATTGTTGTCATGTTCAGAATCGTTGCTTTACAGTGAAATTGTAATGGGAAAAATCGGAAAAATATTCTACACAATCAGAAAGAACATATATATATATATATATATATATATATATATATATATATATATATATATATATATATATATATATATAGATAGATAGATAGATAGATAGATAGATAGATAGACAGATACATAGATAGATAGATAGATAGATAGATAGATAGATAGATAGATAGATAGATAGATAGATAGATAGATAGATAGATAGATAGATAGATAGATAGATAGATAGATAGATAGATAGATAGATAGATAGATAGATAGATAGATAGATAGATAGATAGATAGATAGATAGATAGATAGATAGATAGATAGATAGATAGATAGATAGATAGATAGATAGATAGATAGATAGATAGATAGATAGATAGATAGATAGATAGATAGATAGATAGATAGATAGATAGATAGATAGATAGATAGATAGATAGATAGATAGATAGATAGATAGATAGATAGATAGATAGATAGATAGATAGATAGATAGATAGATAGATAGATAGATAGATAGATAGATAGATAGATAGATAGATAGATAGATAGATAGATAGATAGATAGATAGATAGATAGATAGATAGATAGATAGATAGATAGATAGATAGATAGATAGATAGATAGATAGATAGATAGATAGATAGATAGATAGATAGATAGATAGATAGATAGATAGATAGATAGATAGATAGATAGATAGATAGATAGATAGATAGATAGATAGATAGATAGATAGATAGATAGATAGATAGATAGATAGATAGATAGATAGATAGATAGATAGATAGATAGATAGATAGATAGATAGATAGATAGATAGATAGATAGATAGATAGATAGATAGATAGATAGATAGATAGATAGATAGATAGATAGATAGATAGATAGATAGATAGATAGATAGATAGATAGATAGATAGATAGATAGATAGATAGATAGATAGATAGATAGATAGATAGATAGATAGATAGATAGATAGATAGATAGATAGATAGATAGATAGATAGATAGATAGATAGATAGATAGATAGATAGATAGATAGATAGATAGATAGATAGATAGATAGATAGATAGATAGATAGATAGATAGATAGATAGATAGATAGATAGATAGATAGATAGATAGATAGATAGATAGATAGATAGATAGATAGATAGATAGATAGATAGATAGATAGATAGATAGATAGATAGATAGATAGATAGATAGATAGATAGATAGATAGATAGATAGATAGATAGATAGATAGATAGATAGATAGATAGATAGATAGATAGATAGATAGATAGATAGATAGATAGATAGATAGATAGATAGATAGATAGATAGATAGATAGATAGATAGATAGATAGATAGATAGATAGATAGATAGATAGATAGATAGATAGATAGATAGATAGATAGATAGATAGATAGATAGATAGATAGATAGATAGATAGATAGATAGATAGATAGATAGATAGATAGATAGATAGATAGATAGATAGATAGATAGATAGATAGATAGATAGATAGATAGATAGATAGATAGATAGATAGATAGATAGATAGATAGATAGATAGATAGATAGATAGATAGATAGATAGATAGATAGATAGATAGATAGATAGATAGATAGATAGATAGATAGATAGATAGATAGATAGATAGATAGATAGATAGATAGATAGATAGATAGATAGATAGATAGATAGATAGATAGATAGATAGATAGATAGATAGATAGATAGATAGATAGATAGATAGATAGATAGATAGATAGATAGATAGATAGATAGATAGATAGATAGATAGATAGATAGATAGATAGATAGATAGATAGATAGATAGATAGATAGATAGATAGATAGATAGATAGATAGATAGATAGATAGATAGATAGATAGATAGATAGATAGATAGATAGATAGATAGATAGATAGATAGATAGATAGATAGATAGATAGATAGATAGATAGATAGATAGATAGATAGATAGATAGATAGATAGATAGATAGATAGATAGATAGATAGATAGATAGATAGATAGATAGATAGATAGATAGATAGATAGATAGATAGATAGATAGATAGATAGATAGATAGATAGATAGATAGATAGATAGATAGATAGATAGATAGATAGATAGATAGATAGATAGATAGATAGATAGATAGATAGATAGATAGATAGATAGATAGATAGATAGATAGATAGATAGATAGATAGATAGATAGATAGATAGATAGATAGATAGATAGATAGATAGATAGATAGATAGATAGATAGATAGATAGATAGATAGATAGATAGATAGATAGATAGATAGATAGATAGATAGATAGATAGATAGATAGATAGATAGATAGATAGATAGATAGATAGATAGATAGATAGATTTATGGGGTAGGACTAAGGAATGGGTTATATCAATGGGGGTGGAGGGGGGTATCAGGTATTCATGAGACAGGATCCTATGTTTTGGCTCTTTAGAATGGGTCTTATCAATGGGGGTCCATTACGTATTCATGGGGAAAGGTCCTAAATTTCAAGGCACATCAGAAGGGGTTGAATTAATGGGAGCTTGTCAGGTTACTATGGGGCAAGACCATTATCCCATATTCACAGCCCCTTCCCTTAGTATAACGTAATGTCCTCGCTTACTCTATAACACAATAAGCCATCCTGTTCTTTAGCAACGTCCAACACCTATACGAAAAATACGGATTAATTGATACTGAATTGCCTTCATGTCCCTGAATGTCTTTCGCAAAGGCAAGATGTATTGAGTGTCCTTCACATGATGCAAATTCAGTGTAGGATACAAGTCTTCTTCACTACATTTTTTCTATTAATACGAAAGTCCCTCCGTTATCGACACAGGCCAAACATTACTATTTTTTTGCTAAGTAACAAAAACAGCTCCTGACATATCTACAAGGAAATACAATTTACATAATGACCCCATCTCTCTCTCTCTCCTCCTCCAGCCTCACTGATCTCAGACGACAGCATCTGCGCTTAAACTAGTTTGGCGTAACTACCGGTAAAGAAGGTCTTGAATTCTCTCTCTAGCCACGGAGACAGTCGTTTTCAATGCCATTTGAGAGTAGTTTAATCCTCTATATCACCCAAAGCGTCAGATCTCACCTTGCCACAGCGAATGAATACAATAAAGCAATAAGAACAAGGACACCAGTAACACCAACAACAACGACGACAAAAAAAAAAATGACAAGGAAACACATCTCAGCAGATGTGATTCTTGTGGTGGACTTGAGGAACCCCTACACCACTGTGTCTCTTCCTTACTGTCAGGTGTGGATGCGTGCCGCACAGCCTCTACCTATCTTACTGAGGGATGACCATACAACCGAGCACCACAATACGCCACTGAACGGTCCTCAATGATCAGATTTATTGTCAGGTGTTGTGGCAATCAGGCTTCGCTGTATGGGTATCTGATGCAGCTGAAAATAGGAGATACAGCGGACTGGTGTGGACTGATATACTTTCCAATCTGACCGAGCCCGCTGTGCATCGTTGACCTTGGGTGAGGATGAGCACAGAGGAATGGGACGAAATGCACACAGCATCAGACCCATGGGTCCTTACGAGGATGTAGCATATGACAGGAAGAAACCCAGTGTAGGGAAGAACAGGAAGCAAATACACAGCTTCTGGAGATACATTCATGAAGTAATTTACTTACGAAAAACGCAAATGACGTCAGACAGAGGTGAGGATTCGTCTGGTCTCTTTCCAAACGTGTTTCATGACGTTAATAATCGATTCGATTAAACTACTTTCCATCATTCTGAGTTAAGACATAATACGATTTCACAGTTATCATTACAGGTGAAACCAGACTGATCTAGTCTTGAACAGTGCTTACACTAAGACTCTTGAATACTCTGATTAGTCTAAATATCTGTATTAGGTCAGCTCCTCCTAATCTTCTGTTTCCTAAGCAACTGTGGTAACCAATGCAGAATATAGTACAGAAGGCTGGGAGGCACCAGGGAATCGACTATCTATCATCTCATCATACGTGAGACTGCATGGACTATCCGTGAAGCCTTAGGTTTGTTTGCCTGGTCAACTGCTTTTTCGCTTATAATTCTTCATTTTGATTCATCGATAGTCTAGAATGTCATTAATATGTCTGTAGCTCTAGTGGTCATACTGTAGCTAATTTTTATCCCGTTTTTTATCATCGATGTGTAAACTTTTCAACTGTTGATATTCAAAGGCTTTCGCTAAACGTAACCGCCAATCGATCAGTTCGTCCAAATCGTCTTGCAACTGAACATGTTCAGGTTCCTTGTAACTTTACCTCCAAGTTCAGTATCGCCTGCGGGTTAAGGGTATTCCACAGGGAAGCCCATTATCAGTGCCATTGCTCAAGATTAAAGAGAGAGCTGGTTCCAAGTCTAATCCCTGTGGCACACCACTAGTCACGTCTAACCATTCTAAGGCTTGACCGTTAATCCTTGTTCTTTATTTATGGCCAATTAGCCAGTTTTGTAGTCAGTGAAATAAGCTACCACTCATACCATTTAACAACTTTTGGTAGTATATATGATGAAATAGATGACATCAGGAGCCTTAATGTCATAATATATATTGATTATATCATAAAGGAAATGAAGTAGATTTGTCAGACATGAGTGAATGTCGAAAATCTTGTTACCAATCTTAGAAAAAAATGAGTATCACGAATTCTGGTACACACGTCTCCTCTGCTACTATAAATGACTTTACTGAACGTCTTTCAAGCTACGTCTGTACAGTCTTCATTCACAGTATCATTCCAGGGTACCCTGTTGTGTTTCTTAAGTCTAGCATGATTTCGATATATTCTTGTTGACCATCACTACTAGCATTATTGAGGACCACCTCCATTATGATCTGTCAGTGATCGCTTGTGCTAGAATCCTCCTCCATCTACGATAATACTTAGAAGATCCTAACCTGTAGCTAACATAACGTCTTAATGTACTTATATCTAGAGTTCTTTTCTTGTTGGATGGTGTTTAATGGCCCCTATATAACTTCGATACTGGTATGTTATTTTTCATTATAATCGAATCTTGCTCAATGTAGATTTCTGGCAACTGGTCATAACAGCATTAATCCACCTCTGATCTGTCCGGGGGCGTAGTCAATCAGCCCTACGAACCTTAACATTAATACCCCCAAGAAAAAAAAAAGAGTCGATTTCATGAACAAATATTTTTCAGTTTGGGATTAAGATTACCTTTGGCTAACGGCAACACATCACCGCCTACTTTGCTCCATCCCTCACCGTTATATACAATGTATCCTGAACTTTATATTCTGGAAAGAAATCTCTTTTCTATGACTTGCTGAGGAACAATTACTGTGAAGGTTGGAGTGACTGCTCGGTTAAGGTCTTCGATCATATTCCTTCACAGATTCGTTCATCATCCTCTTGTGCTTGATATCAAATTTACAGTAGATGAATCTTGACACACAATGCCTTCACTTTCAAGGGGATGTGGGCCTGACCATCCAAGCGAGATATACCCTTGTTCTTATTCCCTTAATCACGACGGTATAACCCTTTAATAAGGCCATGTCATCATCCCAAAAGGTCTTGCCCTACGTGCTCAAAGGGTCGAGTCTTCGTGTTCGTCGGGTGTACCGTCGTGTTGAAGGGGATGATCCACAATTCATTTTCCCGATTGTATCTTGAGGAAAGGAAATTAAACCGACGAAAATGATCCTCTTCTTGTCTTGGATGGCCCTACTGCATCCGAGTTTGGCAACAACTATCAGTGAGACTTTGTTAACCACTCTGACCGAGCGTTCTGTCGCCGGGAAGAAGTTCTCAGGAGGAATACAACAACGGGAACAGCATCCCATACCTAGATACATATCTCAAGACACCAAAAGCACCTGAAAGCTGTATGTAGACTGCAATAAAAACCTTAAGAAGCTAAACATCGAGGTATTGGGCCATAACTCGCATACCTTCGGCGTTTTTCATCATTCAGGTCCCACAAGAGAACGCAAGTCTCCATGTCGTCATAATGTTTTGTACATTAGCTGTCCATCAATACTCCAACGAACGGTCTGACGCAGCAGCAGCAGCCCAGCAAAGCTGTGTGCGTTCCTGAGTCCTCTCGGGCAACGAGGAGCTCTGACAAATAGCCAGAAACTTGAGGTAAATAAAAGATAACTTTGGGGCCCGTCCGCTGAAGCCAGCTGTTATTAGTAGTGGCAAGGTCCCGCATCCACCCCACCCCCCGCCCTTGCAGGCCGCACTGTTTGTTCAGCATTTCACCGACAGAGAACCACTAAAACAAAGTCCTTTTGTTAACTGAGTGGTATGGCTGGGTCCAGCGAGTCTTCCCCAAACATTTCACCAGCCCCCACCTCCGTCACCAGCTCCCACCTCCGTCACCAGCTCCCCACCTCCGTCACCAGCTCCCACCTCCGTCACCAGCTCCCACCTCCGTCACCAGCTCCCACCTCCGTCACCAGCTCCCCACCTCCGTCACCAGATTGGTTTTCTCGGCCCCACACTGTGACGCCTCCTACCCTGATGGCGTTCAGCGCAACAGTGTGGTACTCCTGAGTCCCTTACGTGAGCTCCGGGAATTTCGTTTGTACTGAGGATCCTTCCAAACTAGTTGCTCCCTCCAGTCACAGAGGTTTGTTTATGGCCAAAGTACATACTAGGATGATGGATGTCACTTTCGCTCCTCACAGAGCTCAATCGAGTCTACAGGACTGACTACGAGCATGAAGGTGATTGAGACAACCCTTACGTCGTATTTCATTCAGTCATCCTGTGTACATAAGGTTCACGTTATTTTTTTCTTATGAGTCACTCGAACATAAGAATCATATCTACGGAGTCTCCTTCAGTGATGAGTTGTGGTGCTTGCATGGCGGGAAGCAGCGATAAATGGAGCCTAGGTACATTCGCCGAGGTAAGTGTGGCTAAATGTACGATTCTCCCTCAATGTCAACACCGTCTCATGGATTGGAAACGATACTTATCAAATAAGGGAGACCGCGTTTTGAAGACGAATATTGGACAAATCACTAAAACCTATTATGCAAATCAGCTCTTACACTCCGCTTCTGCAATGGGGAGAAAAAAAATCACACGGGGAGTTTGTCATGATTACGTATGGAAAAAAAGTGAACAATAAAGTATTTCAAATTTCATGATATAATCACTCCAATATTTCGCATATACGAAAAAAAAAAAATTGATATACTCTATTTTGATATTACTGTCGTAAATCTAGTTCAAATACAACCATAATTATCATTTAAAGCAATTGCAAAGGTATTATACAACAGCATCCAATACGAATGGGAAAAAAAAAATTCAGATCGAAAAAAAGTATGATTAATGTAATCATAAAGATAATGATGACCGTTTATATTTTTTCGATGATTAATAATAATCATTTCACTTAATAATAATATAACACTTTCTCCCTCTCAATCTTTGGTTCTTAATAATGTGACAGACTCCACTCTGAGCTTCTTTCCAATCAAAGATGTGTTTCTCGTTTGGTTCCGGTAATCATCCACCAATTTGACTTCAAAAAAATTAATCACACGTTTTATTACAGAAAAAAAAGTCAAACAATTTCACGGTAAAATGCCTCATCGTTTCCTGTTCGCTCGTTGGAGATGTACTCTGGTGTGTGTGTGTGTGTGTGTGTGTGTGTGTGTGTGTGTGTGTTTTATCCAATCAAACACCACGTTGATAAACTTTTCATATAGAGATTAATACGGCGAAGAGATCAGGATGTAATCCACCTTACAAATCCCTTTTTACACAATCCCTAGCGAGGGATTACACTCACGGTCACGTAGTCAGTAACTCGATCACCGAGGCATCGCGATCTGTGTGTGCCACAGATGCCACGGTATGATCCCTCCACACTGACACACCAGAAAGTGATATAGCGAACCACACACACACACACACACACACACACACACACACACACACTGATGACCGAAGAACGCAATGAGATCCTATCATACGAAAAATAAACGGAAGCACATAATGCGATCTCTTCACCTTGATAACTGAAGCACATAATGTAATCTCCTGATACTGATAACATAAGCACATAATGTAATCTCCTGATACTGATAACATAAGCACATAATGTAATCTCCTGATACTGATAACATAAGCACATAATGTAATCTCCTGATACTGATAACATAAGCACATAATGTGACTCCTGATACTGATAACATAAGCACATAATGTAATCTCCTGATACTGATAACATAAGCACATAATGTGACTCCTGATACTGATAACATAAGCACATAATGTAATCTCCTGATACTGATAACATAAGCACATAATGTGATCTCTTCAACTTGATAACATAAGCACATAATGTGATCTCTTCAACTTGATAACATAAGCACATAATGTAATCTCCTGATACTGATAACATAAGCACATAATGTGACTCCTGATACTGATAACATAAGCACATAATGTAATCTCCTGATACTGATAACATAAGCACATAATGTAATCTCCTGATACTGATAACATAAGCACATAATGTGATCTCTTCAACTTGATAACATAAGCACATAATGTGATCTCTTCAACTTGATAACATAAGCACATAATGTAATCTCCTGATACTGATAACATAAGCACATAATGTGATCTCTTCAACTTGATAACATAACCACAATATGTAACCTCCTAGCTGATAACATAAGCACATAATGTGATCTCTTCAACTTGATAACTGAAGCACATAATGTGATCTCCTGATACTGATCACTAATGCACACAAAGCAAACCCCCTCACACTGATAGCATATTCCATGAATTACAGAAGCACATAATACGAACCTCACACACTCACAGCAGAAGCATGAAACGTGTTCGCTTCAGTGTATAACAGACGCACATATGAAAACAACTTTTCGTCACGGTAATATATATATACATAACATGGTATACATAATGACTTGGGGCCTCGGTACGAAAACTAAAACTTTCTTTTTCTTTTTTTTTTTACATTTTAAAAGTGCATGGGATTCATTGCGAAGAAAAATAATCGCTCGGTAAAATGATCGCTCAGTCAAATTTAATAATTACTCTTTGTTTACCAAATATTTTTTTTTTCTAACCTATGAGAGAATTATTTTTTCATGTGCCAAAAAGATTCCAATGTTGTGAACTTTTTTTCTTTAATAACTAAGATTTTATTTAAAGGTTTTCTGCTTTTCTGGTAATATGGCTTTGGACGTTTTGTATGGGGGGTCATTTAACTAAATAGTCTAACGTAGCTTTTAAACTGGAACAGAAATATTATGAAATTTGTCAGGAATACACACACACACACACACACACACACACACACACACACACATACACACACACACACACACACACACACACACACACATACGCATAAACACATACATACATTATTTTTTTTTTTTTTTTTTCATACTATTTGCCATTTCCCGCGTTAGCGAGGTAGCGTTAAGAACAGAGAACTGGGCCTTAGAGGGAATATCCTCACCTGACCCCCTTCTCTGTTCCTTCTTTTGGAAAATTAAAAAAAAAAAACAAGAAAGGGGAGGATTTCCAGCCACCCGCTCCCTCCCCTTTTAGTCGCCTTCTACGACACGCAGGGAATACGTGGGAAGTATTCTTTCTCCCCTATCCCCAGGGATAACATACATTATATATATATATATTTTCTTTCTTTCAAACTATTCGCCATTTCCCGCATTAGCGGGGTACCGTTAAGAACAGAGGACTGGGCCTTTGAGGGAATATCCTCACCTGGCCCCCTTCTCTGTTCCTTCTTTTGGGAAATTAAAAAAAAAAAAAAGAGGGGAGGATTTCCAGCCCCCCGCTCCCTCCCCTTTTAGTCGCCTTCTACGACACGCAGGGAATATGTGGGAAGTATTCTTTCTCCCCTATCCCCAGGGATAATATATATATATATATATATATATATATATATATATATATATATATATATATTGCTCACAAGAATATTTCCGATGATCAAACACAACACAATCTCATTTCTTTTGAAGAATTCCCTGTTACAGCAAGACACTTAAGTTGAAGAACAGTTATTTTTCTACATTTTCTTACCACCTCCCTAAAGATTTTCCAACCCTTCCCTAATAAATATTTACATTTCCTTACGTGAATCCGTGGCAGGAAGATACGAAAGTCCAACAGAATGATTAATAATATTCAAAGATCATATACCTGAAAGTTACTCCGGATATTCGGAGATTAATCCCGGATGGATAATCTTCTTACAGTAATCCCACACGGTCTTGGGATAACTCCTTAAGTCCCAAAACTGGGAGTGGAAATCAGGTGTGGGAATACATAAAAGCCAAGGAGGGGGAGTTAACGCCTTCGTCATACCAAGAGAAATATCATTGAATCTTCTATTATTAAATACACAAAGAATTATAATCTTAATATTAGTGATGGTCTATACAAATTAGATAACTTTATTGTTGATAAAATTTGTAAAATGATAAGTTTATGAACGCTCGTTGTATGTTTTGGACAATCACATGTTTACCAAATGGCGTCTTAGCTTCGTCTCTTCGATGTATATCAAGTGACTGTTATATTTCTCTCTTGTGTCTCCCCTGATGATATGATGATTACACGAAAGTGCACTTGGGAACTTTTCGTGTTTCATTTTCCCCGTGGACTCATGGGAATATCTTGATCACGCGCAAAATTGTGATCCTTTCCAATGTATATATATATATATATATATATATATATATATATATATATATATATATACACGCCTAAAGCCATCCATCCATCAGACATCTGTTTAGCGGAATCACATAATCTCGACATATAGGAAGACCAAATCATCTTACGAGATAGAAATCATGATGCAAGAGAGTATGATTACATACGAAACTCTAATGCAAAGATACTGACCAACAGGTCCAGAAGACTTCACCTCCCATACTTTTGAGAGATTCAAATAACGAAGCCGCTGTTAAAGTCAACGTATCATTACTATAGGTGAACAGTACCCGGGGAATGAAAACTGCCAAATGTTTCCCAACATTTTTAAAAGAGAAAAAAAATGTGATGAATAACATGCACCGAATTATCATATGATTAGCCTCATTTCGGACCGAGAAAATGATGCAATTCGTTTCTCGAGAGGAGAGGACAAATTATTAATAACAATTAACAACTGCGTTTCTACAACTACAAACCCAGTCTCATTATCCTAATGTAAATTTAATCATATAATGCCAGCAACACGAGCACACAGGCATTTACGTGATGCAATCAAATCTCCAAAAGGTCTTTGATACGGACCTTCATAAAATACTATTAGGCAGAGTGTAATCAATATAGTAGTTGCATGGACGAGTCTACAGCTAATGAAAAAAAGGCCACGTAAAGAAGACTGACTATATTAAGAAAACCCTGACTATGTAAAGACTGAGTATATAACGTGCTGTGGTAACATAAGAATTCTTTAAGTCTACGAGAGGGCTTCACTTGTGGTTTACCCTACAGAGCTTACGTCTTAGGAGGTCTTCTAACCCTATAGGTTGGGCTGCGTCAAATCTGATGAGCTGGGTCGTTGTCACGTGGGTCAGTGCTATGCACAGCTTCTATTCCTAAGTCTCTCCAGGTCTTCACTGGTTCATATCTATGTAACTAAGTCTTCCCAAGTCTCTCCAGGTCTTTACCAGTTCATACCTATGTTACTAAGTCTTCCCAAGTCTTTCTTAGGTCTTCCCCAGGTCCACACATCCAACAGATGCATGGAATATTGGATTAACTTACTATCAAAAGTCATTAATGTACAGATGATAAATACCTTAAAAATCGGTTTGGTGAGTTTTTCATTAGTTCAGGTATGTAAGAAAAGAACACAGGGAAACTATTATAAATTCCTATATCTCATTCCAGACTCTAAGAATAAACTGTCTTGCAGCAGAGGATGGGATAGTGAAGTAAGAGTTTAGAGGGGGAATCTCTCTTTCATTCCATCCTGTCAAATTCCATGCAGGCTTGCTTTACAAATGCCAAAGGTTTTTCTTCCACCTTATTTTTGGTCATACTGGCTTTTGTTGTGGTAGGGAGAGGTAGGTGAGGAGGAAGCCTTCATATTACTCTATACTTCTCTACCTCACCCACTGAGAAAGAGAGAGACAGAGAAAATTAAGGTGATAAACAGATAAACAAGAAATGGACGAAGGGGGTTTCCGGTATATGTCTTTCCCACACGCTCCAATGATAATTCTCATGAATATTTCTCTCTCTCTCTCTCTCTCTCTCTCTCTCTCTCTCTCTCTGAGTGTGTGTGTGTGTGTGTGTGTGTGTGTGTTCCAACACTCCCTCCCTCCTTTCACTAACCAACTTTCTACCTCCCATGTTTCATTCTGCAGTAAGCACCTACACTCCTTTCATCTCTAAACCCCATCTTTTTCCACACTCTCGTTCAAGGGTTCCCCAAGCGTGAGGGTAACTCCTAATAAAGCAGCCTTCTAACTGCTGTCCCTCCCAGACACACCCATTTATCTATCGGTCATCCCTTCTCTCTCTCTCTCTCTCTCTCTCTCTCTCTCTCTCTCTCTCTCTCTCTCTCTCACTCTCAAATTACTATCATTTATCAGTTATCTTTCCTTCCTTTCCCACTTGCCTGGGATGGATCGAATGCATCTAGGCAGCTACCAATTATTTTCATTTTTTTCCTTTTCTTTGAGGGGCATTAATTTTGCAGGAGCTGGTGTTGTTCCTGGTTTCACTCAGCGCCTGCAGGCTGGCAAGAGGGGTGAGGGACGCCCACCTCCCTGGAGGTAGATACGCTACCCTGCTACACATAGCCGGGCTAGGGAACCGCCTCTCCCTGCTCGATGCATCTTCGCTCCACCTCTGACGTTCCAACCTATTTCAAGCACTCACAGGCACTTGCAGTCAGCCTAATAGCTTCTTTGCTTTAACTATTGTACACGGATTCTATCCATATTTTTCAATTATTCATATTCTCTCTCAAGACACGAAGGATTGGATCAAAGGCTTCGAGCCTCATATAGCGACGAAGTCGCTTGGATTGCTTTCGGATTCTATATATTCTATTTTTCTTCGTATTCTCCATCAAGACACGAAGAATTGGATTAAAGGCTTCGAGCCTCATTTAGCGAGGGAAAGTCTCCTGAATCACCTATTTTCTTTTTATGCTGATCACAGGAAAAATGTCTCCGTTGGTTAGACACAATGACACGAGAGAGCGAGTACCCTCCTCATACAGGTATTCAGCGACGACGGTAGATGAGTACGGCCGGGCCGGCCCAGCGTGTCAGTGAGGGCCATGGCAGTGTGTATGTCATCCCTCGTTCGAGGTATACTCGTGTTTCTCCCCCCCCCCTTCCGCCGACGTCATGCGTCTTGCATGGCTCTCAGTATTGGAGGAGGTAGGGAGAGAGAGAGAGAGAGAGAGAGAGAGACAATGGACTCCGCTTGGACTGGTTTTGGTGTACGCGGAACACAACATACAAAAATGTATGGCTGAAAGGCTCCGTCGGCGTGCGAGTGTTGTTGTATTGGCTGAGAGCACTTTCCCCTCCCCTCCCCTCACCTCCCTTTCCCTCCCCTCCCCTCCCCTCACCTCACCTCCCCTCACCTCCCCTCTGTATATATTCATGCATAGGTAAGTGAACGCAAATGAAATGACTATAAATATGCAGGCAAAATAGATATACGACTGCTGTATATACTCCAACCTCATACATACATATTCCAGCGCATACATACATCAAACCATTTATCACACACACACACACACACACACACACACACACACACACACACACACACACACACACAAATGGACCTCTGTGAGGGGTTGGTTAGTTGTACTGTCCATGAGTCAGCCCAGGGCAGTCCGAGATCGAGGTCAGGTTCTTATGAGTTCGAGCTCTTCGATTTCTTGGCGTGGAGGTTGGTTCACACCCAACCCAAGTGTTCATCCTCGCCTCGGGGCTGGTCGATGAATGGGTACCTGGCTTGGGCAGGTGTGTGTGTGTGTGTGTGTGTGTGTGTGTGTGTGTGTGTGTGTGTACACATCTACAAGGAAAGACATTATATATATATATATATATATATATATATATATATATATATATATATATATATATATATATATATATATATATATATATATATATTTTTTTTTTTTTTTTTTATACTTTGTCGCTGTCTCCCGCGTTTGCGAGGTAGCGCAAGGAAACAGACGAAAGAAATGGCCCAACCCCCCCCCCCCCATACACATGTACATACACACGTCCACACACGCAAATATACATACCTACACAGCTTTCCATGGTTTACCCCAGACGCTTCACATGCCTTGATTCAATCCACTGACAGCACGTCAACCCCTGTATACCACATCGCTCCAATTCACTCTATTCCTTGCCCTCCTTTCACCCTCCTGCATGTTCAGGCCCCGATCACACAAAATCTTTTTCACTCCATCTTTCCACCTCCAATTTGGTCTCCCTCTTCTCCTCGTTCCCTCCACCTCCGACACATATATCCTCTTGGTCAATCTTTCCTCACTCATTCTCTCCATGTGCCCAAACCATTTCAAAACACCCTCTTCTGCTCTCTCAACCACGCTCTTTTTATTTCCACACATCTCTCTTACCCTTACGTTACTTACTCGATCAAACCACCTCACACCACACATTGTCCTCAAACATCTCATTTCCTGCACATCCATCCTCCTGCGCACAACTCTATCCATAGCCCACGCCTCGCAACCATACAACATTGTTGGAACCACTATTCCTTCAAACATACCCATTTTTGCTTTCCGAGATAATGTTCTCGACTTCCACACATTTTTCAAGGCTCCCAAAATTTTCGCCCCCTCCCCCACCCTATGATCCACTTCCGCTTCCATGGTTCCATCCGCTGCCAGATCCACTCCCAGATATCTAAAACACTTCACTTCCTCCAGTTTTTCTCCATTCAAACTCACCTCCCAATTGACAATATATATATATATATATATAGTGGATCATAGGGTGGGGGAGGGGGCGAAAATTCTGGGAGCCTTGAAGAATGTGTGGAAGTCGAGAACATTATCTCGGAAAGCAAAAATGAGTATGTTTGAAGGAATAGTGGTTCCAACAATGTTGTATGGTTGCGAGGCGTGGGCTATGGATAGAGTTGTGCGCAGGAGGAAGGATGTGCTGGAAATGAGATGTTTGAGGACAATGTGTGGTGTGAGGTGGTTTGATCGAGTAAGTAACGTAAGGGTAAGAGAGATGTGTGGAAATAAAAAGAGCGTGGTTGAGAGAGCAGAAGAGGGTGTTTTGAAATGGTTTGGGCACATGGAGAGAATGAGTGAGGAAAGATTGACCAAGAGGATATATGTGTCGGAGGTGGAGGGAACGAGGAGAAGAGGGAGACCAAATTGGAGGTGGAAAGATGGAGTGAAAAAGATTTTGTGTGATCGGGGCCTGAACATGCAGGAGGGTGAAAGGAGGGCAAGGAATAGAGTGAATTGGAGCGATGTGGTATACCGGGGTTGACGTGCTGTCAGTGGATTGAATCGGGGCATGTGAAGCGTCTGGGGTAAACCATGGAAAGCTGTGTAGGTATGTATATTTTGCGTGTGTGGACGTATGTATATACATGTGTATGGGGGTGGGTTGGGCCATTTCTTTCGTCTGTTTCCTTGCGCTACCTCGCAAACGCGGGAGACAGCGACAAAGTATAATAATAAAAATAAAATATATATATATATATATATATATATATATATATATATATATATATATATATATATATATATATATATGTTATATATATACACACTCACACACACTCACACACACACACAGTTTAATGATCAAGATCCTTTATAATCATACTTTAATGATCAAGATCCTTTGCTAGCCTCTGTCTTCACTTTTTTTCCTCTAAGACTTCGTCACCTTTCCCTCACTCTGGTGTTGCGCTATTGTGTCTTCCATTGTGAAAACACTTTGAAACTTTTCATTCAGCTCCTCGCGTATCTTTAGATCATCCTCTACCACTCTCCCCTATGAATCCCTAAGCCAAATTAGCTGCTCTTTAAATGACAAATGTCCTAACGAATTTATGGAAATGTTGTTAATCATTTATTGCTTTACCCACAGTAACATTATCAGGTTTTTACTTATCGTCCTTATTTATCTTTTATCATATTTTTTATCTTCCATATCTCTTGTATCTTCACCGGTGTACACTACTGCGTTCTTTCGCTTGTGGGGATCTTTCATTGATTCTCTATGTCTCTCTCTCTGTCTCTCTCAAGTCTCTCTCCCTGTCTCTCTCTCTCTCTCTCTCTCTCTCTCTCTCTCTCTCTCTCTCTCTCTCTCTCTCTCTCTCTCTCTCTCTCCTAGCTAACCAAATGTGTTCAATTTGCATCTAAAGGTACACCATATTCCCACTCCCACACAGAGCCTACCGTAACAATGGTCAATTTCATGGCTGCAGAGCTTCATGTGCCAGTTTTATGCCATCAAAGAAATGATTCGTTTTCGTGTTGTTCCCACGATCATATCTCCTCTTTGACTCTGCTTTCCCAGCCTGGCCTTTTTATATGCTAATTTACCATGCAATCAAACTCATGTATTACATGATCACTTTTTCCAACGGATGTATATTGTCTGGTATCTGATGTACTGTGTGTGTGTGTTTACTATCTGGGTGTTATAGGCAGGGTGTTTGGATCTGGTGTTGCCCCGTCTCTTAGCCTTGTGTGTGTGTGTGTGTGTGTGTGTGATCAAAATCGTGATTACGTTTCTCCATATCACCTTAAGTGTGCAGATACTCTCGACCGCCCGTTACAAATGCGCTCAAGATGTCACTGGACGAAGGTCGGATGCCGAGGGAGAAGATCGGATAAAATAAATCTTAACCTGCACTGAACTCCTGATAAGCCTCTATGAAGAGTGTGGTATGGAAAACACTGGAAAAAAAAATAAGCCGAAAACAATCAAATCCCCACATGCAGAGGAGAATCATGAGGGGAAAATAATCAGATCCCCACATGCAGAGGAGAATCATGAGGGGGAAAGCAATCAGATCCCCACATGAAGAGGAGAATCATGAGGGGGAAAGCAATCAGATCCCACATGCAAAGGAGAATCATGAGGGGGGAAACAATCAGATCCCCACATGCAGAGGAGAATCATGAGGGGGAAAGCAATCAGATCCCCACATGCAGAGGAGAATCATGAGGGGGAAAATAATCAGATCCCCACATGCAGAGGAGAATCATGAGGGGCAAAGCAATCAGATCCCCACATGAAGAGGAGAATCATGAGGGGGAAAGCAATCAGATCCCACATGCAGAGGAGAATCATGAGGGGAAAGCAATCAGATCCCCACATAAAGAGGAGAATCATGAGGGGGGAAAAACAGAAAGTGATGAGGAGTGCATCATCGCCGTACAAGGCGACCTACACCAAGTCCAAACTTGGTCTGGTGCATGACTGATGAAACGCAACCCGAGTGTAAAAATGCCAAGAAATTAGGATGCGTTGCGGTGAAAGTCTCTGGACGAACGCTATCGAGTGGGATGAAAAGATGCGGGAGTCTCTGTGTGTGTGTGTGAGTGGGATCCAGTTCGACATCGTACCTGACCTATCCTATGCATCCCAACTTTACAGAAGTGCCAAGGAGACAAAACTCTCTGAAGGTAAAGATTAGAATCGTGGTCAAGGACCTCGATGGGGAATCACTCGGCAAACTGGTCACACTGTTCATGAAGACCACTGTTACAGTAGGTTACAGTAGGTTACATAGGTCGATCACCTTACTTCAAGAAGCCCATGCAATTATTCGAGATGGAAGTCGAGAGGAGGGCCACAGATATGGTGCCAGAATTAAGATCAGCTGTGCTACAGTTAGAGTTTTTAGTGGCTACGCTTTGTTTCACCATAGAAGATAGAAGAGTAAGGGGTGACCTGATAACAACGCTTAGTTCTTTCAGTGAACCAATTTCGTGCTATAAATAGTGAAGAGTTCTTCGAAAAGTGCAAATAAAGAACATTCAAAGGCCATTTACGAGACAAGGAAGAAGAAACTTGTTAAAAAGAAATCAAAGACGCATTTCTGTGTTACAAGATTACTGAGATGGACGGAATAAACCAACTAATAACGTTGTTAATGATGACATTATACGAAAATTTGGAAAGGCTTCTGGTAATGGAGACACCTCAAGGAATGAGAGCACCACCAGTGTAAAATTCCCTCCCCCCCCATAGTGCAAGTAAGTACTTACACACTCGTACACGTGCACGAGCACACACACACACACACACACACACACACACACACACACACACACTAAAGGAACACATGTGAAAGCCCACAACAAACCCATGGTTAAGACATCTCATACAATAACGGAGCTCCGCCAAAAGCGCCCCGCCCTGGCTGTAGGAACTGTAAATTCGCAGGAACCACCGGAATATCCCATCCAGCGGCAAGAGCAAGACCAGTTTTATATAACAACTCGACTTTTCTGGATCCAATTTGAAACCGTAAAAGCAATACTGCGCTGAAGTACAGACAGTACCCAGAGGGCCTTGTCTTCCCTCTCTTTCTTCGTTGATATTTTCTTCCCCGTTCTCTGTTCTCCCCTGTCCATCCTCCTGTCTCCCTTGTCACCCCTCCTGTCTCCACTGTCACTCCTCCTGTCTCCTCTGTCTCCTTCCCCCACACCCCCATCACCTACTTTTCTCCCCATTACTTTTATTTTCTTCCTCCTCCCTCACCTCCCTTTCTTCCTACCTTGTCTCCTTCTTCGCTCCTCCCTACCTCTTCATCTTTCTTCCTTTGACCCTTCCATCTTTCTCCCGTGTTAACTTCATTCTCTTATGTCTCCTCCTCCTTTCTCCCCTGCCTTTCTCCTTTCCCCCTGCCAACACCCACCCCCCACCCACCACCCCTTTTCTCCACCTTACTCCCTTCCTCTTTCCTCCCTCACTCTTAATCCTTTCTCCCCTACCACCTCTTACTTCCCATCCCCTCCCTCAGTCTTCTCCCCTGGCCACTCATTTTTCTCCCATCTCCCCAACAGGTTTTCTCTCCCCATGAGCTCGTATGAAAGCTAACGGACCATCCCGCGCGCGCCCTCCTCCAGTAAAATGCCTCGTTATGAGAGGTTTTCTGACGCTAAAATTGAGACCGCCGAAGGTTTTCTGTGTGTGTGGTTCTCTTACGGCCGCCCGCCCAGTTTGCGTTCCCTGAAGCCACCCCAGTGGATGGCTCTCCCTGTCTCTAGTCTGTGTCTCTGTTAGTGTGTTAATGTCTTCGTCTGTCTCTTAAATCTGTTAATGCCTTCGTCTATCTCCTAAGTCTGTTAATGTCTTCGTCTGTCTCTTCAGTCTGTTACTGCGCGAGTGTCTCTCTCATTCTGTTAATGTTTTCCTCTCTCTCTCTCTCTCTCTCTCTCTCTCTCTCTCTCTCTCTCTCTCTCTCTCTCTCTCTCTCTCTCTCCATCTCCTTACACCCTTCAACGACGCCTACCTCACGTTTTTTTTTCCCCAAGACAAAATCTTTTTGTAAAAAGAAAACGAATTTGAAAAAAAACAATGAATAAAAACTCAAAGTGTAGCAGTCAGCAGCCTAGCATGACCGACAACATACTTATCATCGGATCAGTATAACGATATTGCGCTCATGTAATCGGATATACAGATATCGGCTTCAACTATTACAATATTCAAACGCTTCGCCAAGTTTCCACAAGTAGGTTGAGAACTCTCCTTAACTTCTTTGCATTATTCTTATCAATTTGAAACTTTCTCTTATGCAATGAAACGCGACAATGATATTCTAGGAACAGACTTTGCGTTCAATATTGTTGATGTCTATACACGCCAGTGTAGCAATATTCGGTGAAGATCATTTTCGTCAATAATATTCACCTGAAGCCCAGGGCATCGAGGACCAATTTACTCCAAGATATTTGCCATCGATCTTCGTTTCCTTATGGGGTGACTTTCGTTTCCTCAGTGGGTGATCCTAGTTCCTTTACTAGGAAATCTTAGCTTTCTCAGTGGGTGACCTCAAGTCTCCTCAGTGGGTGATCTTAGTTCCTTTACTAGGAAATTTTAGCCTCCTCAGTGGATGGCCTCAAGTCTCCTCAGTGCGTGATCTCAAGTCTCCTCAGTGGATGGCCTCAAGTCTCCTCAGTGGCTGATCTCAAGTCTCCTCAGTGGCTGATCTCAAGTCTCCTCAGTGGCTGATCTCAAGTCTCCTCAGTGGGTGATCTCAAGTCTCCTCAGTGGGTGATCTCAAGTCTCCTCAGTGCGTGATCTCAAGTCTCCTCAGTGGATGGCCTCAAGTCTCCTCAGTGGGTGATCTCAAGTCTCCTCAGTGCGTGATCTCAAGTCTCCTCAGTGCGTGATCTCAAGTCTCCTCAGTGGATGGCCTCAAGTCTCCTCAGTGGGTGATCTCAAGTCTCCTCAGTGGGTGATCTTAGTTTCCTCATTTAGTGATTATACTTTGGCGATCTCCAGTTATCGGTCATGTGACGGCAGTTCGTAGTTCACTGAGTGCTATTGATCATCTCGATTCTCTCTCTAATTTACGTGTAGGCGTACGAGTCATTGGCCAAATGACATTCTGGTAATCGATAGCCATTAAATGTGACACATCCGGAGGTTTTTGAGGTTCCTCAACCCTGTCGTGTTTGTCTCAGACTATCAGTCAATTTTCGATGCCTCTCGATACTGCAGCACACACACACACACACACACACACACACACACTCTCTCTCTCTCTCTCTCTCTCTCTCTCTCTCTCTCTCTCTCTCTCTCTCCTGGCGTATTTCTCGCTTCGTTCGCTCCTCGTCTAAGTATCCATCCATCTCTGTAGATATATATATTTTTCTATATACTTCTGCTGATCAGCCATATATATATAGCATCTTTATATAAATCCCTGACCGAAGGAAATAGAAAATATCCCTCGTGGTTCTATAAATATCTGAACAACTAAAGTTTTAAAAGATCCTTCTCGACAGCGGAGGAGGAGGAGGAGGAGGAGGAGGAGGAGGAGGAGGAGGAGGAGGAGAAGGAGGAGAAGGAGAAGGAGGAGGAGGAGGAGGAGAGGGGGTTCCTACAACCAGAATATTATTGCACTACACATGACTCACACACATCAATAAGAGGGACGAGACCACGAGAACGAGTCGCTTACGCACTGACGACGGTGTAAACAAGTACAGATGGTATACCTCTTCAGTATACCACAGGCGGAGGTATAATACCTTAAAGACAAAACCTCCCGGGCTCCGAGACGCACTGACGACGGTGTAAACAAGTACAGATGGTATACCTCTTGAGTATACCACAGACGGAGGTATAATACCTTAAAGACAAAACCTCCCGGGTCCCGAGACGCATATCTGAGCTCTGGTCTACAATTACCTAACGTTAATTCCTCAGAGCCAGATAACGTTTTAAGATCTCTTGTCACTGTGACTGAACTGCGTGACCTGGGCAGCTGGAGGTCTACCAGCCTGCTACCTGGGGCGTGTGGAAGAGACACGCACATTCGTGAGCACTCACCACGAATATCGGATCTACATCATAGATTACCTTCTTGTATCAAACCGTAAATATTTCGCCAAAAACTTCTGACAACTGACGAAGAAAAGAGAAAAAAAAAGGAACATTTCAAGGATAAAAACGAAAATGATATACACCTGATTGGCAAATTGTTGCCGTGTCAGGCAAGTCAAGACTCTGAAAATAATAAGACACTTTTAACACCTTTGCAAATACGCTGAGGATATACCGTGAATTTGATAGACATACTACACACACACACACACACACACACACACACACACACACACATGACAGAGTGGCACACACAGAACAATAGGTGTTTGGCACAGCGTATGTGCGTGACTGTGTGTGTGTGTGTGTGTGTGTGTGTCAATGTATATACACCTGACGGGGGTGTGGGAGTCAGGTGTATATACATGGACAAACACCGGTATATCAATACACCTTCGATTTCCAGGGTTGTCGTCATCACAACATACAGTACGGCTCGCGCGTCTGATGAAGACCGCGTCCCTCAGCTGAGGTCGGTGTGACACACGGGCATGATCCACACGTCCCCCGGACCAATGTGTGAGGCCATAGTGATTCCTAGATATTCTCGAGAAATCTATCATTCCGGTATATTTCTCTCCACCGCAATCACCGGAACACATGAGAATTCAATTACTATGATTTTCTAAAGTCACTGCACTGCTGGCGAGGCTCAATATGCTGATAACGTGGCACAGGTTTGATTTTACGCGTCATTCGTCTGGTGACTGGCGGGAGTTGCGTTTTGTGTGTGATTGGTAGCCAGTGTTACCAAGTATTGATCTTCCTCCTCCTGTTATTGAAGAGCTTAGCTGTTTTGTTGTTCTGTTTTTTTACAATAACTTTCCTACCGAGGCTTAGTGGGTTTTTTTTTTTTTTTCTTACGATAGCTCTATTAGTGAAGTTTATTTTTATTCTTTCTTTTGTTGCCAGAGCTTAGTTTCATCGCTATATAACAGTTGTGTTGTATACAATTTGGACTACAGTTAGATTCAGCTTTGCCTGGCTCACAGGTGCACTGCAGTCCTTCACTGGAGACATTTTCCAGACGATAAACTGTCTTGGTGTCTTCGTCGGGAGAGAGTCTGGGGTTAAAACACAAGTCTCTCGGAAGTATGGCAGTACGTCTTTGCTCCTATGGTAATATTTCCTCATAAAGCTCTCCGTTGACTGACTAAGGCATTATCACCACACACACACACACACACACACACACACGACTCAACTGACCCTTTTTCACTCTAGTCATTCACAATCTCTGTCTCTTGTCCACTTACTATCCTGCCTTCTGCCTCTTATTTTCTGTCCCTGTTGGTTTCTATCAATCTCACACTATCAGTCTCTCTCTCTCTCTCTCTCTCTCTCTCTCTCTCTCTCTCTCTCTCTCTCTCTCTCTCTCTCTCTCTCTCTCTCTCTCTCCCTCCCTCTCTCTCTTCCCCCCTCCCCACTCCCCGTCCCTAAATGCATTTCAGCTTACACAAGCAAATGGTTGGTGTTCCATGGTTCAGTACTTCCACGTTATCATGTTCCAAATCAACAACGACTCCTTTATGAATCTCTTTGTTTTACGTTACCACTGCAATCCCACAGTTGTGGTGCGATACTAGAGAGAGTCAGGTTCACTAGACAACGTAGCAATGAGGATGAACCTGACGTATGTAATACTGCTGAAGATGCAGGTTTTTGATGTACAGAGGATGCGCTACTGGGACGAATGCTCATTGGGCTAGACAGGTTTGAACCTAAGGCACGTTGGGAGGGGAGCTATACTGGGACAAAAATAGTCCCAATTAAGTTCCCAGACGGTAGTAAGGGTTTGTCTGTACATATGATGAAGGAACCTTTATAGACATGCCAATGACTGGGGACTGACTGAAGGAGACAAACGTCTTAGTGTCTACTATTTCACAAGGATCTCTTTGCCTCCAATACTGGGGCTCACTTGAGCTCTGTCCTAAGGCCTATTAACTGCATAATCGACCAGTAAATGCAACTCTCGCCTTTTTCCGACAGTTGTCACTCAGCTAAAGAGACTGCATAGGCTATGTGCTCATGAGCCAAAGATTATCCTTACACTGAAATGGCCGAGATGTTAGTCCTTCTATCTACGACTGTCCATCTTCACCTGCTTCACAAGGGATACTGAGGACCAACCAGGAAATCGAGTAATTTTTAGTCACACAGAAACACCGAGGATTAATCATTTCTAACTTGGTATCGAGTGAGGCATTACTAACTTCCAACCGGGTATCGAGTGACTTATAATCACACAGTAAACAATCAAGAGTAATGACATCCAATCACGATTCGAGTAACTTATATTAGCCCTGAAAACAATGAGGATTAATAAATTTCAGCCAGCATGACTTATAATCACACGGGAAAAGAATGACGATTATTAAGTGCCTTCAAACGTCGTAAGAAGCTAATTCCATTTCTTTTTTTCTTCTGGCAGGTGATTTGCCAGCATGGAGAATAGGGGTCTCCCCTGTGTTTTGACTCGCTTATTCAATACTGATACTCCAGTCTCCGACGACTTCGACCTCTGTCAAGAGTTATAGGCTCTCTCTTTCTCCTTACAACAAGGGTTGTAGGTCCTAATGGTGATGATCATACAGAGACGACGGTTGATGCACTGTCTTTAATGTGTCGTCAAAGGTCCTTCATTATCAGAAGC
Source organism: Panulirus ornatus (assembly GCF_036320965.1). Lineage (NCBI taxonomy): Eukaryota > Metazoa > Arthropoda > Malacostraca > Decapoda > Palinuridae > Panulirus > Panulirus ornatus. The sequence goes on from NC_092291.1 coordinate 22,260,461, forward strand.
AAATGCATCTCTATATGATCATGTACGTCCCTAAATCATCAAACTCTCTCTCTCTCTCTCTCTCTCTCTCTCTCTCTCTCTCTCTCTCTCTCTTAGTCTCTCTGGGTCCTAATCATTATCCTCAAGACGATTCACAACCAAATTCCAACCTTTCGTCTGCTCCCACGTCATAATACAGCAAAGTCACCCGCGAAAAATCACATACATTGTCACGTTATCAGCGCCTGTTTCTGCCTGGCAGCTGTGAAGATAGTGAGGAGGTAGAGAGAAAAAAGCGGTGATGGAGTCACAATAGAGGGAGACAATGGCCTCATTTGAAGATGTTCGCAGAATCGGTGGTGTAAAGACTGGAGGGCGATATGATTAAAGGGAGAGTGTGGTAGGAAGGAGGGGCTGGTGTCTGCCTATGACACGAGCCACGAGCGATGCCAAGATCTCGATACCAGCACAAACCACAGACGACTCTTGCCTCGCACGGAACCTCAAACCTCCTGAGAGAAGCTCTCATCCCCCATCGATCTCGGCAATGAAAAGCTTCTTAGCTTACGTTCGTTATATTCCTTTCAGAGCCAGCACACGGTAGCCACTACGCAAACTCTTTAAGCAAGCCAGGGGTACCACACAGCAGTACTATATGCGTTCTCCATGCAAGCCAGGAGAAGCACACATCAGCGTTATACAAACTCTCTAACCAAGCTGGAGGTTGTGACATACATAAAGCAGTCACAATAAACGTATTCAATGAATAACTCAATGTATACTCTTCAGAAAACGTAACACTACACACCAATGCTTTTTAAAATGCATCTTCTGCTGTCTCCACTTTAGCTCCTCAGTCCAACATTTCCTCTGCTAACCTGACCAACGTAGGCGATAAAGAAGCCAGGAAATCAATGCCTCTAAGAGAGTCAGCGCCTGTAGAACGAGGCTATTCGGCTTCGAAGTGGTCTCTTGACTAAGTAATGATACTGACGGCGACGACAACCCGAGTATAAATTAAGTTGAAACGAACCACTTTAGGCATTTATACCTTCAGGAAAATGTTAGAAGACCTTCTCATGTCTCCAATGTGATAATATATACACACACGCGGGGGTGGGGTGGTGTGGGGTGGGGGGGGGGGTGCCATTTCATGTGTGGCGGGGTGGCGGCGAGAATGGATGAAGGCAGCATGTATGAATAGGTACATGTGTATATATGTACATGTCTGTGTATGTATATGTATGTATACGTTGAAATGTATACGTATGTATATGTGCGTGTGTGGGCGTTTATGTATATACATGTGTATGTGGGTGGGTTGGGCCATTCTTTCTTCTGTTTCTTTGCGCCACCTTGCTAACGCGGGAGACAGCGACAATGTATAATAGAATATATATATATATATATATATATATATATATATATATATATATATATATATATATATATATATATACATATATATATACAGAGAGAGAGAGAGAGAGAGAGAGAGAGAGAGAGAGAGAGAGAGAGAGAGAGAGGGAGAGGGAGAGAGAGAGAGAGAGAGAGAGAGAGAGAGAGAGAGAGAGAGAGAGAGAAATAGATATGATCACACTAGTGTGTGTGTGTGTGTGTGTGTGTGTGTGTGTGTGTGTGTGTGTGTGTGTGTGTTGCAGGGAGTTCCTCTTACAAGTATATCCCGTTATTCTGACCACGTAACTCTTCGCTCTATCAGATTGTTTTTGATTTTTTCAAGTTGTTCGCGAGATACTAGACAACCTGCTGGAGCAAAAGAATACTGCTGTCTTATAATCTAACTTACAATTGTATCATCAGTGAAAAAAATAATCACATTACATTACAGATCTCATGTACACCTGAAGCTCTGTACACTGTACCTGTGTCAACATATTGATATGACTGACAGTATGTATAACAGTATATATTCATTGAACAGTTATTTCTTATCACAGGAAAGTTACACAGGAGGAAATCTAAATACTATTAATCTTAACTGTGGACGTAAACTACTAAACACTTAAAATTACGACAAGGAATATCATGGCGTATGTATTAAGGTCTTATATTCAATCTTGTGTCAACATTCGAACAGATGAAACTACAAGACGACATAGGGTGTTGGTGTGTGACACTTGTACTAATCGAATCCCTTATAATCACTGCTGTGGTGTATGGCCTGTGTGGTGGTGATGGCGAAAACAGTGGAGGGAGACTTCACCATATGCCTCTGATCTTTGTCTCGCTACAACCATTCAGTCTCTCCACATATCAATTTTTCTGCCAAATATAAATACTCTGGCCATACTAATTGATCAATATTTACAAGAAAATACAAATATAAGATTCTGGGAGCCACTGTGAGTCGTAGTTAACTTAATGATAACTATTCGTATCATAATAGAAATCTATGGTCTGACACAGCTAATCTTTTCTGCGATTTTCATCCAACAGCTATACCAAACACACACACACACACACACACACACACACACACACACACACACACACACACATACACACACACACACCATTCATCAGTACAAATACATACCAGTTATAGAGACAAATACACACCAGTCATCTAGACAAATACACACCAACAATTCGAACAAATACACACCATCTATCCAGACAAATACACACCAACAATCCGGACAAATACACACCATCTATCTAGACAAATACACACCATCTATCTAGACAAATACACACCAACCCACCGAGCAAAAATCATAGTTTTCGGTACGCTGGATGGGTTTGGCTCGCGAATTTCTCTCTCTCTCTCTCTCTCTCTCTCTCTCTCTCTCTCTCTCTCTCTCTCTCTCTCTCTCTCTCTCTCTCTCTCTCTCTCTCTCTCTCTCTCTCTCTGCGATACGTTCCATCAAACATATCCAAACAATAAACATTGATTACTCACTCCAGCCGTCGATATATTTCTCTGAACTATATTGGTTAGGAGTTACACTAGCGTGCTAACATACATTATGGAGACGCAGTCACTCCTAGAATGATATACAAATCCATTCCCATTGATGTATATTTTTACAGGCGGGTGGGAGGTGGGCCATTCGCTCACAAAATACTACCGTATATGTAAGTGCAGATACGTCAAAGAGGGAGTACACAAATGCCACTTAAGAAATCTTATTTCCCCTCGATATAATACCAAATCAATACGACTTAAGTTCATTCATAGAGTATGAATGCTTGAAAGCGCTTTTTTTCTTTTTCTTTTAGAGAGAGAGAGAGAGAGAGAGAGAGAGAGAGAGAGAGAGAGAGAGAGAGAGAGAGAGAGAGCCGACGAGACGTTGCCAAAGGGCAGGACTAACTGACGCTCACCGCAGGAAAATCTAAATTTTACGAAAAAGAATGCATCGTGTAAGTTGCGAGTTGAGAGCTGGAAAAAAAGAGATAAGGAGATCGTCTGCTTCTGGAGTGAATGCATGCATGCAGCCCCGTGCTTGCAGTCCTGTGACACATAAAGAGATGTGGCTGGAATCTGCCTCACTTCAGCTTACATCTTTGGCCGAGGCTCTGTCACCTTCAGGTGGCGAAAGGTCAAAAGAACTTCTTGCGCCTCAAAGGAGTTCCATCTTGTCCCCGCCAATGAGTGAGGCTCAGCCTTGGGGTGGCAGGAGCCCTTGGAAAAGGGGTCTTGGTGTTGACACACACACACACACACACACACACACACACACACACACACACACACACATGTAATCGCCGTTTCCCTTCATGTCAACGATGCAACTGCCATAAGGAAGACACCGAGAACTTACAACTCAGTTGCCTTGCACTCTGCATGTGAACGCGCACACATCACTACACTTCATGATCTGCGGTCTCAACCGGTGGACGTGGCCACCTTCCTGAGTGCTGCAGGAGCCTCATAAGGATGAAAGGGACTTCTGGGCCAGGAAGTATGATACCATATAAACATATATATATATATATATATATATATATATATATATATATATATATATATATATATATATATATATATATATATATATATTCCTATGAGTCCACGGGCAAAATGAAACACGAAAAGTTCCCAAGTGCACTTTCGTGTAATAATCATATCATCAGGGGAGACACAAGAGAGAAATATAACAGTCAGTTGATCACGCGCAAAACTGTGATCCTTTCCAATATATATATATATATATATATATATATATATATATATATATATATATATATATATATATATTTTCTTTCTTTTCTTTTAAACTATTCGCCATTTCCCGCGTTAGCGAGGTAGCATTAAGAACAGAGGACTGGGCCTTTGAGGGAATACCCTCACCTGGCCCAATTCTCTGTTCCTTCTTTTGGAAAAAAAAAAAAACGAGAGGGGAGGATTTCCAGCCCCCCGCTCCCTCCCCTTTTAGTCGCCTTCTACGACACGCAGGGAATACGTGGGAAGTATTCTTAATCCCCTATCCCCAGGGATCATATATATATATATATATATATATATATATATATATATATATATATATATATATATATATATCTTTTTCTTTCTTTTAAACTATTTGCCATTTCCCGCGTCAGCGAGGTAGCGTTAAGAACAGAGGACTGGGCCTTTTTTGGAATATCCTCACCTGGCCCCCTCTGTTCCTTCTTTTGGAAAAAAAAAAAAAAAAAAAAAAAAAAAACTCTGGAGAGAAGCATTTTCACTTTTTCCCCCCAAAAAAATAAGTGTTTAACTGTTGCCAAAATTTGGTGTAGTAACTTAACTATCTTATGGAACATACAGAACACTTGTTTTATCTATTTCTTGCGTTCATAGACAACGGCAAAGAAAACTGTGACCATCATACATTTCCCGGCGAATTGTACCGTGAGAACCGAAGAGTTAATGTACGAGGCAGTTCCAGCAACAGGAGAATCCAGGGAGGGATCTGGCGGCGTGATGCCTGCCAGATATGTGTAAGCCATTTACGATAGCTGCTGGGATCGTTCCAGCTGCAGACGATACTACAAGCACTCAGAAAATAGGCGCCACAGTGATGTAGGGCGGACGTCTGCTCTGGGAATACCTATGCTACGTTCTTCACTTTCCTAAGCTACGTTCTTCGTCTGTGTGTGTGTGTGTGTGTGTGTGTGTGTGTGTGCATTGGTCGTCTCTCTGGGGATTCCAGTTGGAAATCTTTCGAGAAAAAATAAAGCAAGACATATTGCGGGAAATGTGTTGCCAAACATATTTCAAATGCAGAATTTTCTCGGTTGGGCGAATAAAATAGTGTTATATCACAGGGTGTGTCTGGTGGCGCTGAATTATTTTCAGGATTTTATCTTCTTTTATCTAGAAAAATGTACACTATACTTACACGACCATACGTAGAAAGACATACATGAACATGACAAACGCATACACACAAATGAACACTCACAAACTGACACGTATATTATACATATATATATATATATATATATATATATATATATATATATATATATATATATATATATATATATATATATCATTTCTCACTACACCAACATATTGACATTACATCACTTGCAGACATAAGAACACCAACTATTCTCCATCAGATCAAAACTTCTTATAAAGACACGACGGAAGAAGATATACTTCAGTACAATTTCAAAATGAGTGAAAACAAACCAGCAGTTTACGTACGAGTTTCAGCAGCTGTGTGAACTCTGCCTCCATTTTGTCTTGACAATTAATGCTCTTAATTTCCAGAGAGCTTAGTTACGCCTGCTATTGATCCTGAAGTCGTGTCTGTTAAGTCCAACATGCTCTAATACCATGCACAGGAGCCAATACTAACCCGAAATTATTCGCGCGTAGAATCCAATTGGCAGATCAAGGCCAGACTTGGTCCCGAGGCAACAAAGGCCCAGGAGAGGACCCGGAGCGGCTGTATTCTTTTTGCTGCATTTCGACTTCCTTGAACTCTGTACTCCACAGCACCGCGACATTGCACTACAGCCTAGCACTCTACTGGATAATACACACATAAATCACCGATGACTTACAATATCCACCTACGACCGAGGTAGCTGCTGGCCGAACCAATGTGACTGATGCTGAATCTAAAAAACAGCTGGTGCTGGGAATCGAAGGCGGGGTCGCTTGCAAAAATTTATAAGGCGGGCTGACGGATGATCAATGACTGAGGAATGTCAGCGACGTCGGTGCAAAAACAACGAGAGACATAAGAGAAAAACACCCGAGGCGAGGCGAGGGGTGGTGAGGGGTGTGAGGCGCTGTGTACAGGGGCAGCAGCTTGTGTTGACGGGTCATTACTTGAATTTAAGTAATCTTCGGGTGAGATGGATGACTGGTTGGAGGTGGTGACATGTGGCAACTGACGGGGGTCGGGTCGAGGGGGACAATACATTGATCTTGTTGTCCTTTCTTTTTGAGTGAATCCTAGTCTATCACAGTCTACATCAGGATGTTCCAAGTATCTATACTTTTTTTTTTTTCGTTTGGAAAGAATCGTAATGACTATTTCATACGTGGCATTAACAGAGACCTTTAAAACTATAAGCGAAGTGTTTCATCTTCTTGAAATGAACATGTGCTCGACTTTACGGGTAAGAACTCTGCAATGACTCCAAGCATAAACGAAATCTGTTTGGATTCTGGTGAAAGGAAGTTTCAATGCTCAATACGCCTCATCCTGGAAGAACAAAGATTTAGAACCGACGTTTAACACCACTCCAGCAAAGATAACCTCTGCTATGCGATCAGCACAGCTGGGGGGATGCGATCAGCGCAGCATCCAGGATAGCGAAAGAGTGCCAGTTCCATTAAAGCAGTTAAGTGCACATCATTCCTACATACGACGAAGTTCGCAACGAAAGTCTTAAGTGTGCCGGAGCCTTACGAAACGTGATTAATTTGCACACTGCTAAATATTCATCTCATACACCTCATCACAAACTGTTAATAATGAGAGCATATCAAGTGGATTCTACTTCATCTGTGTAGTTATATTTTGGACTCAATGGAGTTGGAGCATTGCCCGCTGTGACGGTGAGATGACACATTAAACACGCCCTTATGGCAACAATAGACAGGTAAAAGTACATAAAATCCCGCAAGAAATGCAGTTTAGTTGCACTGAAAACAGAAAATATAGCGGACGCTACTGAAAAGGGAAGCACAATGTGATGTTTATTTATGTGTTCTGGAGATTCTCAGAGTGTGTTTTATTCACGAAGCTGCAAGTAAAACAGGAAATCTCGCTGAAAATGTGAATATATATATATATATATATATATATATATATATATATATATATATATACAACAGGTGTCTCGAAACAAACTTGAAATACCTTTCTCTTAGTTGTTGATTGGACGAACGTTTCTCTCGAAGTAAAATTTTGTGGGGGCGGTTTACTGGAGGTTGCTTACAGTGGAGGCAATCAAGGAAATCATAAGAAAACAGAAGGAATGTGAAAGCGTAACAGATCCTCGTTCTCAACTCGGGACCTGGAGTGTCAATCAGTCAAATGCAGTTCATGGCAAGCTGCTTGGTGTTTAGCATGTTCAGTGAGAGTATTTAACCTAATCTGAACCTACCACTGATAGCAGAGAGACGAAGGTGTGGAGTTTGAATGTATGTTGTAGTGTGCCGAATGTCATTTTCCTGCTCCTGGCACGAGCCCCATGATAGAGGTTTCTGGGTTATGCAACAATATTATGTACACTAGCATTTGAAAATTGAAAGGTGTCTACAAGAACGATATGTCTGAGTTATACAAAATCTTTTCAGTATTAACTTACATCAAGAGATGATCAAATTTTCGATTGTAAAGGTTTAATTGCTCTCTGCAATCAGAAATGGAAATTAGGTAAAGATGAGTTTTAATAGATATAAGATTGTTGTCAAATTCAAAAACTTGTCTGTGTGTATAAGTCACGTTCTGAAATCGCATTCCCTGTTAACTTCATGGAATGTGATTTTGGCTTCCTAAGCAATTAGTTCAAACACTAATAAATTCATATTACAGGAAGTAATGGGATTAGCTACCAAGACTCATTCTACTTACGTTCAGTTCCATGATGTCCCCCCCAAAAAAAGAGAAGAGTTGGAAGACAAATTTGGATTTTTGACCTTTTCTAGCGAGTTTTCGCTGCTTGTTGTGGCTTGAGTACACAGCAATCAGCGAGCGTTCAGTGACCAAGACGTAATTCAAGATACACCTCAAGCAGAAGCAACACTAACGATGGTGGTTCTTGCAACGTGAAACTCACTTGTTCTACGAAGTAAGAAAATATACGTCTATTCAAACCCAATTAAGTTCGTTTTTCCAGTGTGTCTGTTCCTCTTTACAGACAACACAGCTATAGATGAGACAATATAATATCGTAAATTTCGTATAGACTTTTTTGGAAAATATTGTGAAAGAAATTAGCAGCCAATCGCTCAGTTCTCTCGACAATGTATTGGAATATTTCTAGTTAAAAGCATTTCACTTTTTCCACGAAATTCGACTCCTACATTTATTATTGCCAGTCAATTACAGTTCATTCTCAGGCAAGATAGTTTTGCATTTTCTTCCGATACAAAATGAATTTACCGATTCGTAAAACCACAACCCATCAGAGAACTGACGTTTTTTTCACTTTAAAATCAATAACATAAATAACGCATCACTCAGAACCTTGGAAATGTTATCAAAACGTTAATCTGAAAACCAGATTTTTTCCCCCCTCTTTTTTTTTTCTATTAAATACGAATATTTTTTTCTTTGTGGTTGTGACCCATTTCACCTACTGGGATTCAGTTACCTTAGGAGGTCACAACTTCACATGTTTATACATCGTCAGAGTCCACCTACTTCACCTTAGAGCAAATAGACCTATTAATTGAAAACAAACAGGAAATCTCAGAACTATTGCAGCGAAAAAGAAAAACGGGGGTTCCCCCTACGGTACACACACACACACACACACACACACACACACACACACACACACACACACACACACACACACTCACACAGCAGAGAGTGCTCAAGAGATGGGGCCTCACAAGTATAAAACTCCCTCCCCGCACAGTACGAATTAGGTAATTACGACTAGGTGATTATCACACAGGGTCACAGGGCTCATAGAGCCCAATACGTAGACAAGGACCATGTTCAATTAACCATCAGTTGTCGTCTTGAGGGACTCCTGCGCGTAGGAAGGAATACGTGGGCAATACTGCTGACCTCATCATGGTTAACCTCGGAGGGGTAACTGTGGTGATCAGGTCGTGGGAGGAGAGAATGAGGGTGGAGGATAAACTCGGAGGGATGACTGTGGGAATAAGGCCGTGGGAGGTGGAAGGTCACACGATAAATGGTGGATGACGTGGGTCCCTAAACTGGGATGTAGTAGCGAGACGAGGTAGCTGACACTAAGGCCTGGCTCATTCCTCTCTCTCTCTCTCTCTCTCTCTCTCTCTCTCTCTCTCTCTCTCTCTCTCTCTCTCTCTCAAAAATACATTTCCTACTCGACACTCTTGGAGCTTCTTCTTCTTTTCCTCTCCCCCTTCCCTCCTTTCAATCCCTGACATTGATTCATATCCTCCTTGTCGTCATCATCATCATGATCATCATCATCATCATCATCATCATGTTATTTGAAGACGTAACAATGTAAACACCAGTCTCCTAATTACACCCGAAACGAATTAGTCCAGAACTTACGCCAATTAAGGTCATGTGGGAATAACCCGAATGCTTACATAGTAGGAAAGTACATCAGTTTTTGCAATTACTGTCATACTGATGGCGTCATAGTGTGAGTATGCGAGACATTATTTGGAATTAATTATTTGCATTACGTGGGGAAGGAGTTTTACGCTCGTGGGGGCCGCGGGCGCCCCATCTCATGGCATATTCTTACTGTCATATAAGTTTTAAACTTCAGTATCATGTTGTCAGATACAACAGAGTCACTGTCAGAATTGTCCTCTTCATCCACTGCTCTTACAGTGTTAACTTACTTATCTATATCTTTACTGGCTAAGTTTGATGCTGTTTTATTATCTTGGTTATCATATCTTTGTTTCTTTCGACGAATTGTTTGATAATGACATCAGGTTGTGATCACGTCAACCCCTTACTCTTCTCTCTTCCGTGATGAGGAAAGACGTATCATTGCCTCTGTCTTAATGGTAACTGAACTCACTTGATTCCGGTGTCGAAATCTCTCTTTTTTCTTCTGCCCTCCTCCAGACCTTCTCTCTAAGATATATGCGATTCTTCAAGTGTAGTAATCACACCTGAGAAACACTTGTAGTTCTGACATATTACATGATGTAAACAGCTCTCTGAATATCTCTTTAATGTATATGACTAACTCTTAATCGTTCGTTACGTCCTTAAGTCTTGATCAATCTTTCTTCTCACTATTATTATTATTTGCTTTTTCCTTTTTTCCTCGTCGTCTTAAGCTGAGCCCACCATAAAACAACACTCCCGACCGGAGTCATGGCGTTAACGAGGGTGTCTCCCACTCAGCCCTGACGCAAATGAGTCATCTGCTCGTCTCTTACGAGACACCGAAACTGGGTTCATGGTTGTCGTGGGTCATCAGAGTTTAGGTTGATTTAAAACCAGCTTTACTTTACGCAGCCTTGTCTCAAACTGGGTTCATATCTTTATTTAGTATTAAAGAACAGAAGTCTAATGGCCCGTGTGTGTGACTTTCAGGTCCTTCAAGAAGCTATCTGAGAGGTTCGAATGTTTCGATCCTCTTCTGAAGGTCTTCGAATATTAAGCGCAGGTTGTCATAGAGCTTCGTTCGAAAGTGAGACACTGAATCACTCACGATGTAAGATCCAGCGGGACTGGTGTGAACCATACCGTAAAATGAGGCCTTTGAAGAACACTCAGATACTTAAATATATCACTTTTATCTCTGGTCTGTGAAACGGAACCTCTGAAAGAACATTCTGCCCCTGAAACCACTGAGGAAAAAAAAAGATATATATATATATATATATATATTATTTTTTTTATTTTGCTTTGTCGCTGTCTCCCGCGTTAGCGAGGTAGCGCAAGAAAACAGACGAAAGAATGGCCCAACCCACCCACATACACATGTATATACATACACGTCCACAAACGCAAATATACATACCTATACATCTCAATGTACACATATATATACACACACAGACATATACATATATACACATGTACATAATTCATACTTTCTGCCTTTATTTATTCATGTATATATATATATATATATATATATATATATATATATATATATATATATATATATATATATATATATATATATATATATATATATTCCCGTTAAGATTCTTCTCATGTTCAAGGATGTAGGATACTTAGGGCCAGCTAGACGAACCTGTTTGCTAGCAATCTAGAATACCTATTATGCCTCAGCACTGGGAGTACACCACTCTACGAGCTGAAGGACTGGATTAAACGTTGTTGCTTTGCATATCCTAATTATGCTCAAGGTTTTCCTTTTGAAAGAATATCTCATGAGTTTGATACGTTTTCATGTGGAATTTATGATCACATACCATTATCACTAGGAATTGTAAATTTCGTTTACAGAGCTCGAGAATGTTTACCAATGATAATATCTATTCTTGTAAACGCATCATCCGGGACAACGTGATGGAACGAAAGGACAAAAAAAAAAAATGGTACGTGGAAACATAGGGAAATATTCAAACCTTGGGATGCCAGTGAAGTCCTGACGCAAACTGTAATTGAAACCGACATTTTGGATGAAATTATTCGTATCTAAACGTGGAGATGAAAAAGACAATCTGGCATCGAGACTTTTGCCAAATGGTTATTCATCGCGTTGAAAGTGGTACTCGAATAATAAGTAACTGACGGAAAACAAAGAAAAAAAAGAAAACATTACGTGTATAGAAAATAATCAGAGAAAACATTACATGTATTGCAACAGGTACGAACACTCACCTGCAGATTTAATATCCAATCAACCCATCTATCTGTTGATAGATAGCTTCGTGGCCAGTGAAATGAAGTGGTTCATGTACACACAAATTGAAAGTCCAAAAATCAAATGGAAAAAGTATATATATATATATATATATATATATATATATATATATATATATATATATATATATATATATATATATGTATATATATATATATTCCTATACGAAATAGGTCGCCAATTTTATAGGAAAGGAGTTACCATTCACCTCACTAGCATTTCTGTATTGTGAATTATTACATATCGTGGGACCTTATTAGGTTAACTCCAGCGATACAAACCTACTAATGCTTCTAAGATATTCTGAAAGGTAACGGGAGGAGAGGTAAAATAAGTGTCATCACCATTCGGACAATGTGTTGATAATCCCAAAATATCTCGAAAAAATCAATAAATATATATAAAAGCACGTTTTATACAAATCTATAATTAATTATGTATTTCAAGCTCATGATGGTTCACTCCATCACACTGCTCTACTGCTATGGCAAGAACAGGGTGTTACCTGGAGTGCAGTGGGCTGTAAAACCTGCTCTCCTCTGCTTTTAAGGAATAATATGTGAGGGACATTTTGGTAATGTGAATATATCAACTTGGCTAAGTCAATCGTCTTAAGGATCAGGGGTTCCTATAAACATTCATATCCACTTATGTAAGACAAGGCATCGCAGTCCATCTCTGTATCATACCCGAAACACACCGGACACACCCACACAACACCCACACCCACACAACACCCACACCCACACTCATCCACCGTGAACAGAAACCACCCGATCTGAAGGCACACACACACAGAAGCGCTGTCATAGATACACATGTATCCACATCTACGGACATAAGCCGAGGTCCCAAAAACGCATGAAATACACATGAAGTCCGGCAGAATATATATATATATATATATATATATATATATATATATATATATATATATATATATATATATATACATATATATATATATATATATATATATATATATATATATATATATATATATATATATATATATATATATATATATATATATATATATATATGAATAAAGGCAGACAGTATGAATCATGTACATGTGTATATATGTATATGTCTGTGTGTGTACATATATGTATACGATGAGATATATAGGTATGTATTTTTGCGTGTGTGGACGTGTATGTATATACAGGTGTATGTGGGTGGGTTGGGCCATTCTTTCGTCTGTTTCCTTGCCCTACCTCGCTAACGCGGGAGACAGCGACAAAGCAAGATAATATATATATATATATATATATATATATATATATATATATATATATATATATATATATATTCACAGAGCCAGCCAGGGACAGACACAACACACAATAAGCCAACATAAACAAAACACGCCACACTGCCCGCCACATATGGGCATTCAGCGGATGACTGATCGGCACAGATATGGCGAGTCTGGGTCACACCGTCGCTGTTTCCCTCACCATACAAGGGGTGGTAGAGACCCCGTCACGAATGAGGCAACACTGGTGGACATTGTGCTGCGCTTTCCCGCCTCCCTGACTCCCTGTTGTCGCTTTCATAGGGATGGTTCATGATGTATGTTACGTCGGTGTGTCCGTCTACCTTCATGGTCACACCTATGGTTAGTCTGTGTCGTCATTAGTTGGTGAGAGGGAGTATAGACAGTCTCGTAGACCACTTTCTCTCTCTCTCTCTCTGTCTCTCTCTCTCTCTCTCTCTCTCTCTCTCTCTCTCTCTAAAGGAGTCCATCACTTTCCTGCTTCTGACTGTAGCGCAATCTTGAAGCTAAAGAAAGGTTCTCTTAAAAAACACTCGATTTATTTAAAGTAATAATAAGTATGATAATAATAACAATAATAAGTAATAACAATAAAAATAATGATAATAATAATAATGATAATGATAATTATTATATCGATAACAATAATAACATTAATTGTAATGATAACAATAATAATAATAACAACAACAACATTAATAATAATAATAATAATTATAATAATAATAATAATAATAATAATAACAATAATAATAATAACATGATAGTAATAATAATAATAATAATGATAATAATAATAATAATAATAATAATAATAATAATAATGATAATAATAATAATAATAATGACAATAATTATAATAACAATAATAATAATAATAATAATAATAATAGTAATAATAATAATAATAATAATAATACGCTTCATCCTCGAGCAGTTTACGTATGTGCTTCTCAGTGTTTGGATGATAATGTTTACGTTTCTAATTGAGAAGTTTTCCCTCTTGGTTTCCACATATCCTCTAAAGTGATCTCGTGTTGACATCAACTAATGACAGCGCCCACCATGAAACTGCCTCATTCGACGTGTTTTTTTGGGGACCGAGATAATTCAAAGCATCTTTTTTTTTCCCTCTCGTCCTTGCCTTTTCTTTTTCTTCCTGTCTGGTTAAAACGAGCTATATTCACATATTTTTTTTTCCTTCTTATTTCGAATATTCATTAAGGTCTTTCCACTTTTATGTCCAAGATTTCCCCCGACGCGTCGGAATGAATGAAAACATCCAGTCCTGATGGAGAGTGTTGGTGGAGAGGACAGTGCCACTGGACTGGCGTGGAGGAGATAAAGATTTTTGTGGGTCAGGTTTTGACGGAGGAGGAGGAGGAGGAGGAGGAGGAGGAGGACTGAGTGATGATGGACGCTGTGTGGAAGATGGCGAAAAAAAATAGATAATCTGAGCCGAGTTATGGAATAGACTGATCTATATGTATGTACACACAGCACAAAAATGATCTTCACACATGCAAAGTGATATAATATGACATAAGGACGAAACTTTATGAGAGCATGTCAACCTCACAGTTGCCTGTTGGTCATTCTGAGACCTGTCGTTCACTGGTGCAAAGATAACTTTTGTGCTCTGTGTGTGTACAAAGATGCAATGATGACGAGAGATCAATATACTGGGGCTTGAATGTAGGAACATCTTGACTACAGGGATAAAGAATCTGTCTTACAAGACGCGTGAGCAAGTACAAGAAGTTGATTTGAGGATGGCGAGAAAAAGAGAAGCAAATACATGCGTTGGAGGTACAGAGGCTGAAAACTCCCGAAAAATACCAAGTTATGAAGGTAAGGACGATGGAAGGAAGGAGTAAACGTAGAATATCGAGGCGGTGGGAGCGACGATATCCTCCCATGATCACTCAAGGTGTACCCTGACGACGCAGCGGCGACGGAGAGAGAGAGAGAGAGAGAGAGAGAGAGAGAGAGAGAGAGAGAGAGAGAGAGTGAGAGAGAGAGAGGAAAACACATGCGAATATTCCCCAGTACCCTTGGAGGGACCAGCCGCGCACTCACGACCTAATGGACGAGTTGGCCTCCTTTAATGACAGCTATAAAGTTCCCGCGGGCCCCCCGTGGACCCCGGCCACGCGCACATTTTCCAGTATGCAGTTTTGCACTTTCTCGTCAGGTTGGTCCACCTCTTCCTCCTCCCCTCCCCCGAGCGTTATCCTCCTCCTCCACCTCCTCCTCCTCCTCCTCCTTCCTCCTCGTCCTCACCATCAAAACAAACGGGAGATTTCGAAGTCCCAGTTGCATATTCAGTTCATCAAGGCTTTTATTTGATCGGCTCTGGCTTATAACGTAGGCGCGATTACGAGTCTAAACATCATTGTATCTGTGAATAGTCGCGAATCATCGAGACGTTAACGAAGTCGAACTGTTTCCCCTCACAACAGCGGTCCGATTGTGGCTTCTGATGTGGCCACGCTCGACTCTCTTGAGGCTCAAATCATCGCTGTGAATGGTTCACTCGTAACGACAGTGCGCGCGCACACCCCTCCCGAGTCATTAAGTCGTATAATAACTACGTGGTTCGTGATCATTATGGAGACTAACAACCTCTCCGTAATTTAGGATTAACTCCTCGAGTAATTTAGAAACAACAGTTCCAGTCATCTAAAAGTAACTAGGATTTTCGTGTCGTGATAAACTCATTTTGTTTCGAAACTATCCCGGCCTCAGTTAGCGCGCATTATTCTCAATCATTTCCAAGTTTTACCGTGGGGGTCACCTAATTCTGAATCATTTCTACTTTTACTGGCGTCGTGTTAACCTGGATTAGACGTACAACTTATCAGAGTTCGCGTTAATCCGACTAATCTTTGGCTTTTGTCACCTCCCTACGGTGAGCGCTACGCCCTAGCCCGGCTGTCATGGCAAAATCTCATTTTAGTGACTTGTATATGTATTAGTAACCCCCTCCCCTCCCTTCTTCCCTCCCCCTCTCTCTCTCTCTCTCTCTCTCTCTCTCTCTACTACGACCCAGCTGGGGTCGTCCTCAATTCACCCCAAGTGTCTGTCCTATAGCGCTCTACCCCAGACGACCCAGCTTTGGCTCGGGTGTCGGCAAGGTCAGCCCAGGTCACAGAGCAAGTCCGTCCACACTGAGCTGCAGGTCAGACGCCACCAGCACAAAGGGGAGGAGGGCCTCCACCCCTTTGGGGGTGAGTGGACTGGAGACTGGCGCGGTGGTATGATATCAATTAACCAAACATCGTCCTCGGTTCGATGTCTCGCACGGTCTCCAGGGCGGAGGTCGTGAAGTCTGGGCTTGTATCTCGCAGCTACACTACTGAGCTATACTTGATGAACGGCAGCTACGACTGTCGCTTTGTTAACTGCCTTAATTTCTCTTGTCGTTAATGAGTGGTAAGAGAGTGGAATAAAGAAGACGTTAAGGAATCTAAAATGTGAACAGTTTGCATAAACAAAGGTTCCGGCTTAATGAGCTACAAAGGTGTGGTGGTAGCTCATGTAAAAAGTTAAAAAAAAAAAAATAAAATGAATAAAATTTTGGGCTCATTTTCTAAAGCTTCTTATGTAAAAAGAGTATGGACATAATAAGAGCAGTAAATCCCCACATAACTCTCTACTGACGATGTTCAAAAGTGGAAAAAAATGATAAAATATAAACCGTACGCCGAATGAATCCCCTTTTGGCGTAATGATTAATGACCCCGCCAGTGAAATTCCCAGAACACAGTGAGTCACTGTTCATCGCCAGTTATTGTGTTCACCACACCCCTCTAGTCAATAACACCTCGATGATAATCAATCCTTAATTATCTGTATATTCTTATATCATAATATCAACAGTTATAATGCTACTGTTATATCCTTGTAAACCAATTTTATCAGGGTAACTGCAATATTCATTTGATATCAGCGCAGAGCATAATGGAGGATGAACCAATACACACACCATCCCGTCTGTGAGGCATGCATCAAGGCGTTGAAAGACGGATTCCCTCACAAACCGAAGGGGGGCTTACAAAGCGCTGGTCACGGCACGTTATGATCATGGCTGCTTAGCACTATATAGTACCTAAGTGCGTTCTTTGCTTTTGCCTCTCCTCGCATTTGTACAACTGTACAGTCTGCGACGAATCTCTGTTCCCTCTATACGTCTTTGAGTTACGGAGAAACATTAAGAACCAATTGATGCGTCTCTCTCTGATACATTGCGTGCAGTTGAATGTCGTGTTGAGGCCCTAGATTAGCAAACCGTTCATACACACAGCTTGGTCATATGAGAGAGAGAGAGAGAGAGAGAGAGAGAGAGAGAGAGAGAGAGAGAGAGAGAGAGAGAGAGAGAGAGAGAGAGAGAGAGAGAGAGAGAGAGAGATTCACGAACATGTATCCTGCGAATGCATTCATGTAAATATACATACATGACACACGCGCCTATTAAAGGACCCAAACACATAGATATTGGTTTTCAGGACCGTCCAGCATGGTCGTCTTTCATGTGTCCCAGCAAGACTGGGAAGAAGTAGAGGACTGTCCTCCTGAATGGCTTGGTGGTCGAGGAGTATAGGAGGAGGGTGAGGGTAACAGGTCGTGGAGTCTTAGGAGGGTGAGGGTAGCAGGTCGTAGAGAAAGAGAGAGAGAGAGAGAGAGAGAGAGAGAGAGAGAGAGAGAGAGAGAGAGAGAGAGAGAGAGAGAGAGAGGAGACCCAGAACTCTGGAGGCTTGTCTTGGCAATGCCGCGAGGAGCCAGCCACTCCCGAGGCGAAGGCGTCCCTGTTTCACTGACTGTCCTCCCCACAACACCTACCAGCCACCTGTGGTTGTATGGGCTTCAAGCCTATCAACTACCAGGGTTGTTAAGGCCTTTAACCTATAACGCCTACCAGATATATCTTCAACACCTTTAGGTGTTCAAGATAACTCGAAGACCTCATCCACTCTCAATATGTATATGGTCTATTGCGCCAAAGGAGCAGGACGCCCTTAGTGCTCACAATATGATTTCCTGTGCGGCAGGAGGTGGCTGATTCGTATTATTTCCCCAGGCTATCCTATGGGAATCTATTTACGCAGGATGGAAGACGAGGATTTAATAAATCCCTTCCAAGGGAAAAAACACACATCCGTCTACTTTCCTGGTAAAAGGGAAGGGGAAGAAAGAGTGTCAAGGTTTACTTTGGTCACGTTATGTTGTGGGATATTCATATCTTGAAGTGATCATAAGAAGACGTGTGTCAGAGTAATGTTCAACTTTGATTAATCCTTAGTCTAAGCATTTTTCAAAAGAGGCTTGAAAAATTTGTCCTTGGTGTGGAAAGTGGAGTTATCACTGCACATAGCATGGTTTTGCTCCCGTCGCATTACCTCCACACCATAAAGGTGATACTCCACATGTTTCCGACCAGAGTTACTGTTCAGCACTGACAGAAGTATTAAGAAGAGAACAGAACCCAGAAGAATAGACTCTCATGACATCCTGTTTGTTCTTTGATATTCAATATCGGAATCACTTCCCTAATCACAAAATGGATTCTGATTTTACAAGACTATGAACGTAGTGTTTTGTACCGCATTCTTATGAGATAGGATGCTACCTTTAACAGTGGAAACGAATTAGGTACATATCATCCATTATTTCTACGTCAACAGAATTGTACGATTAAGAATTGACGTTGCTACTGAAATGTCTTACTGAAACGGTGCAAAAGAAGTTACGACAAAAAAGAAAGAAAGAAATAGCATTACAGATTAAGATTAATTCAATGAATATCATTAGAAAAAGACGTCACAGACAGTGCTCAGACGATGGTAATGACGATGTATCACTTCGGTTTTTTTCTGTTAAAATGTAAGTAGTCTAGATGCAAGGGTTTCTCTCTATGATGAGACCACGTGAGTACTTATCCATATGAAAACAGGGTGGTATAAATACACTTCATATTTGCCTATGGATGATTTCTCAATGGGTACTATGATATACGGTGCATCTGGCATTTTAAGATGAGATATCTTTTATCACGATTGCAAAAATTTTAGATTCGTGATATCGTTTGATAATACCATTCAAGATAACATGTAAATCTGCAACAGATAAGATCAGAGGACCGTTTTTTTTTTTCTTTCGTGGTCGTAAACAGAATTTACAACATTTTTACAAGAGACAGACTTGACGTCATGGTAAGTTTTGCTCATAAGCTTCAGGCAAAGTGGTGAAGGACAGGTAACTGTCTGTGCTGTCCACTGTGCTGTCTAGAGACTATATCTGTTACGCTCACCGGTCTTGGACAGAACCGTTTCCAGAGCTGTATTTTTGTTTTAAGAGACAGATGGCTTTGATTACCACGTTATCAGTTACTCTTATGGACAGCTAACGAGCTACGTTACGATCAACGAGAGTTACTATGGGTGTAACAAAGAAGCTCAAGTGTTCTTGTCTGTCTGTCATTATCGAGGGAAAACACAGGTTCCTTGGGTTGTGCCTCTGACTGAAATGTGGCCAATGCCAGTCAGTGCTGGTGGCCCCGAAACCATAGCCTAATTGTCCCTGAGGCTGGTGTAGATTAGGACCGGTGGCCCTATATCTTGGCCTCACGGTCCGCGAGGTGTGGCCCAGATCAGGGCTTAGTGGTCCTCCATCCATGACCTAACATTCCCTGACTGAGGTGTGGCCCAGATCAGAGATGTTGGCCCTAATCCTTGGCCTCATTACACCACATCTATGATACTTTATCTACTCAATCGTCATTATCAATTCTATTATATATTACACTTAACTCGTCATGCTATTGTTACTTACTGTTATGACACTATCATTATTGTTATCCGGTTATCATTTATCATTTACTATCATCGTCTGATAATCATCATGATCTTTAAGTGTCTAATAAGATTACCAAGTAATCTACCTTGCTTCACTCTGTGCAATCCTTCATTCACACAGAGATAAACTCCGTCATACTTCTCTATATATGTACATATCCCTAAAAAGGGAATATTGGATAAAAACAAGTGAACGGGACTTTGGCGAAGAGGGACGAAAGTCATTCGTTCCGAGGTTTTCGCTTGGTGTCCAATACCACAACTGCAAAACCACATTTCAGTGCAAGTGGAAAAAAGAAAGGAAAAAAGAAAAATAGATACGGTATTACATCATCATTCCCATTTTCTTTTTTTTTTTCTTTTTTCATCAGAATCCTGAGCTCCCCTCCTCCCTACCACGAGAATGAAGGCCATTCCAAATCTTTACCTGCTGGCGATAACAGGATTATACTAATGATGCCAAACACGTCATATATGCCGACCACCCCACGAGGCAACTCGGGCCTCCGAGCCCAGAAGCCATTCCTCCACTCGCGAAAGTTGTTCAAAAATTTCCAGAAAGTCATTTGAAAATATAAAGAAATTCAGGAAAAAAAATTAAGATGAAAAAAGAAAACAAAACAGGAGTTTTGTGACGACCACGTCTACTTCTTCTCTTCCTCCTCTTCAGACGAGCTGTATGGCCACGAGTTATATAGGAACTGTGCAAAGGTTTCCTCGGGCTCTTATTCCATTACCGAAGACACCAGCTCTTCCCCACGGGCTTCAGTAATAGTTTTACAGTCTAGGATTTAGGAAGGTGTTGAGATGCACCCACTCTGTTTCTCTCAAGTATTAGGTTTATATTATTCATCGTATGGCTTTTGCTTTTTCGGGTATATATATATATATATATATATATATATATATATATATATATATATATATATATATATATATATATATATATATATATATATATATATATATATATATTCCTATGAGTCCACGGGGAAAATGAAACACGATCAGTTCCCAAGTGCACTTTCGTGTAATAATCACATCATCAGGGGAGACACAAGAGAGAAATATAAGTCAGTTATGTATATATATAAATATATATATATATATATATATATATATATATATATATATATATATATATATATATATATATATATATATATATATATACGTGTACGCGAGTGTGTGTGTTCGCTGTTTCCCGTGGAGCGAGGCAGCGTCAGGAACATGAAGAAAACATGGCATTTCTTCACATCCATTTTACAGCGGTTATGTACAATATACAGAAAGCAGAGCTCCATACCCACAACCAAGCCTTAAAGACCATTCTGTAGTTTGCCCTAACCACTTCACAAGCCCTGGTTCAGCCAACTGAGAGCAAATAATGTCTCTCCTGTTCACTATCTCGTGCACGCCTCACACCCTCCTGCATGTTAAGGAACCCACCCCACCAAAGCATCTTTCACTCCATCCTTCCAAATATGTATGTTCTTGGGTTTTTATATGATAATCAACGAAAATTGGTCGTTAAGTCAGAGCCCGTGCTACGCAATAGATACATAATGAACAGATTATTATCATTTATGATAATCTGAGTTTCTATAAGTATTACGAAACCCTCTACCCCCTTTCCATCCCATAAAAGAGGAAAAATCCCCCAAGACTTACTTGGTATTCATTTACGAAGATACAGATGCTGCTAAAAACGCTCCCTTAAGTATGCTAGCAAGTTTCCTGTATCTGCAGATGGCTACAGAAGACAGACAGACTGAAAGATGAAACAGATGACCCAGAAATGAAATCCGTTTACCATACACCACATCTCTCTCACACCACAGATGACCCTGAACCTAACTCTTCCTGCTACAAGACGACAGAAACCAACCCTCATGTTCTGAATTTCTCTGCCAACATTTCGTAATGTCTGCTCGACCTCTCCGAGACGCATTTGCCTCCCGTGCTCCACTTTCTGTGAGTGTTCTAGACACCTGGCACCTCCTTCCAGTCTCTCAGTCAGCCCCTCACGTCAGGAGGGCCACGCCACTCTCCCCTGATGAGCTCCTCCCGCCCACCTCTCTCTCTCTCTCCCTTCTGCCTACCGATCTCCTACTCACACGATCACGTGTCTGGTGATGGTTTCTTATTCATCAGTGTTACCGGACGAAATGATATGACCATTTTACCTTCAGATTAATAACTACCTGACCGTAATGTTTGTTAGTTATCTTACACTGTTACGTCCTTGACCTCAAAGGATGTTAATGAGGAACGATTTTCCAGCAGTGTCGAGTTGCCAGAAGCCCAGAGTTCGTTTTAATTAATGCAAAGCTTTGCCAACCGGAAAAGTCTACAAATTATATGTGTGTCGCCAGGAAAGTCTACCCAACACACACACACACACACACACACACACACACATATATATATATATATATATATATATATATATATATATATATATATATATATATATATATATATATATATATATATTATTTCTTATTATTTTTTTTATTTTGCTTTGTCGCTGTCTTCCGCGTTAGCGAGGTATCGCAAGGAAACATACGAAAGAATGGCCCAACACACCCACCTACACATGTATATACATGTACGTCCACACACGCAAATATACATACCTATACATCTCAACGTATATATACATACATATATATATATATATATATATATATATATATATATATATATATATATATATATATATATATATATACACACACAGACATATACATATATACACATGTGCATAATTCATACTGTCTGCCTTCATTCATTTCCATCGCCACCTCGCCACACATTAAATAACAACCCCCTCCCCCTCATGTATGCGAGGTAGCGCCAGGAAAAGACAACAAAGGCACCATTCGTTCACAGTCAGTCTCTAGCTGTCATGTAATAATGCACCGAAAACCACAGCTCCCTTTCCACATCCAGACCCCACAAAACTTTCCATGGTTTACCCCAGACGCTTCACATGCCCTGGTTCAATCCATTGACAGCACATCTACCCCGGTATACCACATCGTTCCAATTCACTCTATTCCTTGCACACCTTTCACCCTCCTGCATGTTCAGGCTCCGATCACTCAAAATCTTTTTCGCTCCAGCTTTTCATCTCCAATTTGGTCTCCCACTTCTCCTCGTTCCCTCCACCTCTGACACATATATCCTCTTGGTCAATCTTTCCTCACTCATTCTCTCCATGTGACCAAACCATTTCAAAACACCCTCTTCTGCTCTCTCAACCACGCTCTTTTTATTACCACACATCTCTCTTACCCTATTATTACTTACTCTATCAAACCACCTCACATCACATATTGTCCTCAAACATCTCATTTCCAGCACATCCATCCTCCTGCGCACAACTCTATCCATAGCCCACGCCTCGCAACCATATAACATTGTTGGAACCACTATTCCTTCAAACATACCCAATTTTGCTTTCCGAGATAATGTTCTCGACTTCCGCACATTCTTCACCAGCTTCTGCAGTTTCTCACACGAATCAGCCACCAGCGCTGTATCATCAACGAACAACAACTGACTCACTTCCCAAGCTCTCTCATCCACAACAGACTGCATACTTGCCCCTCTTTCCAAAACTCTTGCATTCACCTCCCTAACAACCCCATCCATAAACAAATTAAATAACCATGGAGACATCACACACCCCTGCCGCAAACATACATTCACTGAGAACCAATCACTTTCCTCTCTTCCTACACGTACACATGCCTTACAACCTCGATAAAAACTTTTCACTGCTTCTAACAACTTGCCTCCCACACCATATATTCTTAATACCTTCCACAGAGCATCTCTATCAACTCTATCATATGCCTTCTCCAAATCCATATGTGCTCCATAAAAATCCATTTGCTTTTCTAAGTATTTCTCACATACAATCTTCAAAGCAAACACCTGATCCACACATCCTCTACCACCTCTGAAACCACACTGCTCTTCCCCAATCTGATGCTCTGTACATGCCTTCACCCACTCAATCAATACCCTCCCTTATAATTTACCAGGAATACTCAACAAACTTATACCTATGTAATTTGAGCACTCACTTTTATCCCCTTAGCCTTTATACAATGGCACTATGCAAGCATTCCGCCAATCCTCATATATATACATATATATATATATATATATATATATATATATATATATATATATATATATATATATATACATATGAGACACACAGGTGTTGCTAGACACCACCAGCAAATGTCACCTTTACTGAGGCTGTATCATCGTCACTAGACCGCCAGGATCATAGTCACGTCCAGGACTATAAGACAAATGATGCAAGACTCAGCGAGAGGAAAGAAACAGTTCAGATCTCTTATTGTCTATGAAGAGAGACCACAATGGCACCTGTGAGGGCGGATGAAAAGCCACGAACTAGCCAACGTGATAGGCTACAGTTAACTGTACACTGTCAGTTTGATTGAGGCCATAAAATAACAAGATAGCTAATCTTAAGTTAGCAGACTTCATCACAGTCCTCCAGGATTGTGGGAACGTAAACTGGTTAAAGCTTCTAGACGTGGACGACACAGCATTCAAGAGACTCAGTGTCCCGAGAAAGGTGAAAAAATAGGGTGTCAGGGAAGGGTCAGACTGAATGGTAAATAGAATCTAATGTTCTAAATGAACGTGGATGAACAGCATATAAGGTATCCAATCCAAATGACGACCAGCAGGAA